>NC_135421.1:28505438-28805438 GCF_051991245.1 Festucalex cinctus
CAGTCTTTATTGTTTGTGTGCTCAGTTAGTAATTCTCATGTCCTATGGAGAAACATTTGTTTGCTGGTTTTGGATTGATAAAAGGAGACAAAATGATGCAGACAACTGTACTCAAAGAAAAACTATTCGTCATAGAAATAAGACACAACGCACAAACATTGTGATCTTGTGTCATTTTTATGACACGTGATGTCAGCATTATATATAGCCGTATGGATATGTTCATACTACAAGCATGTGGATATTTTACTAAAAAAGATGTGTAGTACGCTGATCCCCAAATACAATAGAAGCAAAATTAAATAGAAAACAGAACAATGTCATGCTATGCTGAAAAATATCTGTGACGTCATCAACTAATTAATTTTGGACCAACTTATCACATGATAAGCAAAAAAAAAAAAAGTTCAATCCCGAATCGGAATTTGTCATGTGGAAATGCTGCCCCTGATTTTCATTAATTAACCAGTTACACTGAGAATTATTTTTTGTTGTCTTTGGAGGAAGGCGAGGCCAAGATGCCACGCAGGGGAAGACGCTCTTATGCTGCAAAGCTTAACCATCAGAAGAGACGAATGCAGGCACAGCAGGTACCTAACTAAGGTGTCTAAGGATGTTGTTCCAGAACTGTGTCTTGAAAAAGATGAGAATTATTTTACGCTACAGTTACCTGGAGATGCACCCTCCCACAATGCTGATGATGCTCAGCAAAAGCCAGCCACCTATGGCCATGACTCTGTAATCAGTCAGGAAACAAATGAAGTCAGATGTATTTCAAAGTACAGCAAGGACAAGCCTAAAAAAATTCGAAACAGAGCACAGAGACAGGTGAAGCTGCAAATCATGTATGCATAATAAACCACATCTGAAATGTTTTCTTCTCATGTTGTTGTTTTATTTTCTTAGATGACACAAACACCTGAACCAGTGAGTTTTTCCAGCATTACAGACAATACAGATGCTCCCTTGCATTCTGCAGCTAAAGAGGTATGGTGGCGTCAAGTGCACGGTTGAACACAATATGTTCTGGCCTGGGATGGTGGTCAATTGAGTTGAAAGAGATAATGGACATTGACTAAATAACCTCTAGACAGTACTCAAAACTTTGCCCTCATAAAACATTTATTAACCATAAAGACAATTTACTAGGACCAAAACAATTCATCAAGAAGATTTATTTTTTTGGCTAAGATGTGATTAAGGGACAAATGTGATGCAACAAATGTTTATGAACTTACACTGAGTGTTTGTCGGTTCAATTCGACTTTTTTAAAAATCTTTTTTTCTTTTTGTTAATAGACCAGTCAACAAACATTCCATTCACCCTCGGCTCCAAGTGTTGGAGATGACAAAAAGAAGCTGATGACTGACGTCCTTTCATCATCTGGTATGGAAAAAGTGGTTGATATAAGCGTATGAGAGTGTTAGAATAACAATCAAATAATTTAAGTGGGATACACACCAACTTATTTTTAACATCTTAACTGATTGTTTTTTTTTTTTTTAATGTGAGAGGAAATTATGTGTATAGTGTGGCATATCTGACCAACTTAGAACATTATCAGCATTGTGTAAATTAGTAGGTTGTATAGTTTTGAGTTACTTCCCCCCAAAAGTAATGAAATTAGTTACTGAAATAGGCTACTGCCTGAATGTATTTAGTTAACAGGAAAGACAATTTCTTTCGTACTTTTTTTTTTTTTTTTTTTTTTCAAACCTTTTAAGAGGATGATTTTTCTCACCAGCCTGCAGAGAGTCTACTAACAGCTGGCTTCCAGTTATTGTAGATGTATTCTCCCTGTCAGACCCCAAAAGGTATGTTTTTAGCGGTTGTGATTGTTTGTTAGTTTTCTTGACTGCAGTTTATACAGGAAATGTGTTATTGTCATTTGTGTAGGCGGAGACTACTGAGTAGCCCAACTACCACAACTGACAGTGAAGAAAAGCAATGATGACCTTGTCATCCAGGAATCTTCCATTTTGCCCTAAGACACGATCAATCAATTTCACATCATCAATGCAATTCTTAACAATCACTTCATTGATTTATACAGATGAGTACCTTTGTTAAGTAATAAAAGTTGTCAACTTTCTTACTTTTACTCTGACAACTGTAGTCCCCGAGTAATTGCTTATGTTTACTTGCATGGCATAATGAGCAGTGTGTGCCAGTCTGTAACACAAATGTGCTGTTCAGTAATTTAAAACGTCTGGTGATGTTTGTATTCTGTCCTTCTTATGAATTTAGTTAGATTTTTTTTTTCATGTGACGTTTGATATTATTATTGAAAATGTTTTCTATTTATGACCAGAAATGCCATACTTTTTTTTTCTTTTTCTTTTTTCTTCAGGAATGTATACTTTGAGATTTGGCTTATTGCTAAGGTTTTGCCTCAAAACAGCACACAAAAAAAAAGAATACACCACAAGCAGGTGAATTGTCTTGTGACTTAAAGGCTATGCTGTAGTAATTTCATCCATTCATCTGCTTTCCATAATACTGTACGTGTCTTGTCCTAATGAGGGTCACAGCAAAAGAGCTGGAGTCTTATCACAGCTGAAGCAGTGCACTCAACCCAACTTTCATGTCTACCTTGACATCTTTCAGTAAACCAACTTGCATGTTTTTGGCGTGTGGGCAGAAGTTGGAGTGGCCAGGAAAATAAGCCGCTCAAGGGCAGAGGAGCATGTAAAAAAAATTTGCACAGACAAGCCAAGATTCAAACCCAGAACGTCAAAATTGTGAGACAGGGACACGCGTTTATCACTGTAGGTTTCTGTTGTGCTAGTCAAATTGTTATGAAACAATCAAGACGTCATATACAGTAATAAGTATACCACAACAAAGAAACATTAAGCTTTTTATTTCAGTTTTTGTCTGCAGCGCCCATCAAGGTTCAATGTGGTACTGCAGTCATGTTTACACCCCTGGGTACTAGAAAAGCAGCTGAATGTCTACTTATTTTTTAATTTATTAGTCATGACTAATTTCTAAACTAAACTACCATCGTTATTAGCCAAACTACAACCGATTAGTACTATATTCGTCGGAATAACTCGCGTTCATGAGTGTCTCCCAACACCGCCTTTTCCGCATTTTTGTCCAATCATCGAGGAGTGTTGGACCGGAAGTTTTGAACAGCCTAAACGCGGGAAGTTGCTCAGCGCTCACATTCTTCAGCCGGTGGACAGCGAAGGTAAAATACCGAATTCTGCCGAGTAGCCATATTAAAATGTTTTTACTTATTACAGCGCATGTATTCGAATGGTCATAAAAAGTGTACATTCATCCATGTCTTAATGTAAAGCATCTAATGTAAGCTACTATTGTCGCCCAAGTGGTCGTCTTTTTTTAAAAGAGTAGTCAAAGCAATGACACTAAAATAAAACCACAATCATAGATATAACACTAAAATGGCTTCCCTCGAAGGTCGGTGTTGGATTGAAACAAGATGAAGGTTGTAACTTGTGAGATCGCCTGGCACAACAAGGAGCCAGTCTACAGTCTGGACTTCCAGCACAGCTCCGAGGGACGCACTCATCGTTTGGCCACAGCTGGCGTGGACACTACGGTCAGGGTGAGTGGAAGACAATTTTCCCGTTTAATATTGTACAATATGAACGTTAATATTCAATGTTATTTTTCCCAGAAAAAATCCGATTTTGATAGAAGAAAAAGCAAAAGACACTGACATTAAAAAAATAAATAATAAATCTGCCATTTTCTTTCTCTTAATATGAATTTTCTTCCTGAATTAGCTTCTTCAACGTCCACAGATATAAAGTCATATATATATATATATATATATATATATATATATGTGAGTGAGTGTTATTTCTCTTGGGAAAAAAATGCCAAAATGTATGTAAACCACTTATTTAAATTCTAATTTGAAATGCTTAGCATTTTAACAGCATCATGCTGCCAACTTACATGGGTGGGACTGGGAAGTGTAATACCCTTTTCGCATCGCACTTGTTTTTTGTGGCATTCACTGCAGGGCAGAGTGCAGGACAGCACAAACTGGGCACAAGCTTGTCCATACATGACACTGGTTGCAAAGCTACCAAACGTGCTGCAACAGGGCAGTCGTGAGTTGCGCACGTGACACGAGAACCTGTGCAATTTTTTTTTGTTAGAAGTTTTCAGCATGTTAAAGAAAACGTGCTTTTGCAACATAAGACGCTTGTCTTTTCCAGTAAGTTTGACTTAGTTGTTTTGTTCTTCTGGGCTCCTTTTTTTGTCATACAAAAACAATAATAATAATAATAATGTGAAAATGATTCCGTAATCTTTTTAATGATAAGGTTTCTTTCTTTCTTCCCTGTTTTTTTTTTTCTTTTTTTAAATAGCCATTACAGGAGTCAGAAAAGTCTTTATCTCGTTGGCAACACCGACTGTGCATGTGTAAACTGCTTCTCTATGCTCTCGGCCATGTTGTTAGTGGAAGCAGCGCACATCAGCACAGACAAGCTTTGAACCATGGGGGAAAAAAAAAAAAAAGAATAGTCCTAGCAAATAAACTTAAATTAATTGTTTAAACCATCATTCAGCTGGATAGAAAGCACGCGCTGCGAATTTATGTGGACATTCATGCCTTGTTTATGTCGTGTTCATACAGCTGTGGAGAGTCGACATGGGCCCAGATGGAAAGGCGGTGGTGGAGTTTCTGTCTAATCTGGCCAGACACACAAAAGCCGTCAATGTGGTCCGCTTTAGCCCCAGTGGAGAGCATCTCGCCTCAGGAGGAGACGGTACGTCTAAAGAGTACAGTAGAATACAGTATATATGTCCACTGATGTAACAAACATCCAATGCAATAAATTCAGCAGGAATTTTGCTTTTGTGAGGAATAAGTGGTCAAAAAAAATGGATGGATGGATGGAGGTGGTTCTCCACCTTCCACAAGACAACAACGGATGTGATAGGATTTCATTTCTGTCTGGTTTTTATTTGTTGATCAAAGTGTCAGTTCAATTTTTGTTAGCGTGCAAATTGTGCGTCTGTATTTAGTTTTCGTTGTCGTCAGGGAAAATAACCTTGTTGACAAAAATTAAATCAACGTTTCTCATAACAAAAGTGCTATTGTGTTAGTGTATGACCTCTCTCCATTTGTCGTTTGGTTCAGATGCGGCCATTCTGCTGTGGAAGCTTAATGACAACAAGGAAGTGGAACAGGCGCCCGTGTTCCAGGAGGAAGAAGATGCTCAGCTAAACAAAGAGAGCTGGTCTGTTGTCAAGACATTGAGGTACAGAACAACAATAACGGCGTTAATTCCCAGCAAAGCAAAAAGTGCTGCGTTCGACACATTTTCAGCTCTAAACCACTAAAAATGTGTGGGGAAACAAAATAAATGGGGAAGAACATATCGGTGATGTTATATCAATTTGATGAAAACGGCCCACTTAATTCTATACGTGTTTTTAGGGGCCACATTGAGGATGTGTATGACATATGCTGGACCCGCGATGGGAACTGCATGGTGTCTGGTTCTGTAGACAACACGGCTATCATGTGGGACGTCAACAAAGGTTTGCTGAGAAAACATCAAAACAAGTGAGCATGTGTTCCAAAAAAATGAGTTGCTTTAATTTCATTTGCCGAATGTTGCCTTTCAGGACAAAAACTGTGCATCCTGAATGACCACAAGAGCTACGTGCAGGGTGTGACCTGGGACCCACTGGGGCAGTATGTTGCCACTCTCAGTTGTGACAGGTACCCGTTATTAACCACAAAGGCTTCAAAGGCTTGTTCCATGTAATTGACAGCTGTATGTATGTTTTGATATTCCTCCTTTTCAGAGTAATGCGCGTGTACAGCACTCACATGAAGAAGAAAGCAGTCTTTGTAAGCAAAATGAGCTCGGGCTCATCTACAGATGGAGAGGTTAGTACGCAGAAAGTCACCTGTCAACTTTCTTACAATTCTACATAGGGGTGTATTTGTGATATTAACTAAAATCTCAAAAACACTTTTTTGATGATGCAACTAATTATTCAGCCCGAATACCATCTTTTGTGCTTTTTTTATTTTATTTAATTTTATTTTATTCCTAACACGCAAGAATAAGTTTATGCGCTGTGTGTAACCTTGAAAAATCATAACTGCAGTGTATATATCGATATAAAAAATACACTTTTAGACCATAATTGTAATGTAAGAAGGTAGCTTACCAATAAGTGAAAATGCAAACAGGTGATGTCAATAAGTATGTTGATAACTGAGCATTCTTGTGCAGCGTGACAACATAGTCTTATTTATACCGCATTGCTCATAACCTTGAAATTTGGTATATATTTATCTTTGTACAACGATGACCCTGTGTAAGTGCATCCTTCAGATGTAGCGACTGCTCTTGGTCACTCTTGAGGAATTATGGTGACGGTTAATCGCCTTAGACCTTGGAGGTGCATAAGTGCTTTGATAAAGGTACAGTAAATGAATACGTCACGTGTCATTTGCCTCTTTGCAGCTCAAGCAGCACCGCATCTTCCATGACGACAGTATGAGGTCTTTCTTCCGACGACTTTCCTTCACACCGGACGGCTCCTTCTTACTCGCTCCAGGTGTTCTTTGGGAAATTGTGGCAATGATTATTTTGTGGATTTGAAGTGTTCATTTGTAATATTCCCACTGTCCTCACTTCTCAGCTGGTTGCGTGGAGGTCGGGGAAACGATCACAAATACGACCTACATATTTTCCCGGAAGAGCCTCAAGAGGTCAAATGTGCCAGTTGATATTGTTACGATTATTATTATTATTTTTTATATTTACTGTATGTAATGTACTTGTTATTGAATTCATTGTTGTCTTTTAGGCCAATTGCCCACTTGCCATGTCCAACTAAGGCTACGTTGGCTGTGCGCTGTTGTCCAGTCTACTTTGAGCTGAGAACCAAGAAAACAGAAGGTAAGAATACATCCCAAGCTTGAACCTTTTATTTGGATTCTCCCATTTTGTCTGATAAACGTTTTCTCCGTTTCCAATTGCAGATGGTTCAATAGAGCCTCTGCCCAATCTGTTCAAGCTGCCATACCGCATGGTGTTCGCAGTGGCCTCCGAGGACTCCATTTTTCTGTACGACACGCAGCAGGCGCTCCCGTTTGGCCTGGTGTCCAACATCCATTACCACACGCTCAGCGACCTCACATGGTAATGGAACCATCTTCTCCATAATGATCCATGCCAAAAGACATATTTAGTTCAACTGGACTTAAAGTGGAATGAGTGACTTATTTGTTACTCATTTTACCATAGAATGCTAACTTATTCTCAACAGCATTTTTCCTCAAGCTCATGTCCAGAACATTATAAGGTATAGCATCATAATTTAGTTTTGCACTGAAATGGAAGAATTAATATAGGATTTTGTAAAAATAATTTGTGTTGAATGAATTTACATTTTGGACTACAGGTTAGCACGTTTTACATCACAGTTGAGAGCTTCGAATCTTGGCTCCCAAAAACGTTTAAATAATGTTCTATTTTGAATGTTTTAAGTGTCCCAAATACGTATATATATATATTTTTTTTTTTTTTTTTTTTTTTTTTTTAATGCTAGAGCATACAGAAGGCTTTGATGCAGCCTCTCAACTGCAGTGAATGATTGAATTGTAGTAATTACAAAAACGGCCAGCAGGTGGCGGCAGAGTAAAAGCGATCAACCAGGGCCATGTTGACAACAAGCCGTTTCCCCACATCCTATACAGATTTGTGAATAATGATGAAACTTAACTATTTTCTAATGCTATTTTTTTCCTGATGAAAGAAGAGACTCTAATCTTCCTTTTGGTAGTTTCCATGTTTTTATAGCAATAGAAGACAACATTTTGTGGGTCTTGCAAAATCAGTCAAAATCCAGTAAAACGGCTGTGAGCGAAGGGGGTTGCGAAATGTGAAAATGGCGGCGAGTGAATGAGTCAAATTTATTAAGAACACTTGAAACCAAGTGTGACACATTATTTCAAGCTTCAATGCTACTTCTCAACACAATGTTTTTAGGAGTGCAGGAATCCCAGAAGAACACGTCAGTTGTTCATGGGGTCTGTGACGTAAAAGGGGAATGTGTTATTGT
This sequence comes from Festucalex cinctus, assembly GCF_051991245.1. Lineage (NCBI taxonomy): Eukaryota > Metazoa > Chordata > Actinopteri > Syngnathiformes > Syngnathidae > Festucalex > Festucalex cinctus. The sequence continues at coordinate 28,513,516 of NC_135421.1, forward strand.
ACCTGTAATTCTATCAATTGCTTCCATTTTTGTCTTAGGTCTCGAGATGCTTCCTTCCTGGCTGTGTCCTCCACAGATGGCTACTGCTCCTTCCTGTCCCTCTCTGCGGGAGAGCTGGGAACGCCACTGAAGGAGCCTCCCACTCTGGAAGTGTTCACCCCGAGCAGCGCTGCAGAGAAAAAGGGCAAAAAGACGCCAGCAGCCCGAACCTCATCCCCCGTGTCCCAGCCGCCGAGCTCGGCTTCGACGCCCGCATCCCACACCACCCCGGGCGGAGACTGCGGCTCCTTTGTCAGGACCCCGGATGAGAAGACAAAGTCCAACAAGCCTCAGCCTCGAAAGATCACCCTCAACACACTTGAGGCCTGGGGGAAGCCCACCACTCCAAAAAACAAGCCTCCCTCTGGTCCCCAGACGCCAACGTCCGGAAGCACCAGCGCACCCTCAACTCCTCAAGCGCACGCCAACCCGCTCGCACCCGGCTCCTTGAACAAGGTCCCCCGCCTCACCCCGCTCACTCCCACGACACCCAAAGTCCTCAACAGCACCAACTTGCCCACCACTCCTAAAGGTGCCACGGCATCTAAAGGACCCACTCCAAGGTGAATATTAGTCATGAGTCTGATATTTTTAGTTTATGAATATCCCCTCAGTCTCAATTATAGCCATGACAAGATTTTTAAAAAATGCTACAGTGTCAAGATCTGTGGATTATAAATTCAGCTATGAAGGTTTTCAACATGTATAGTACTCTAAATCAGGGTATGAGTACCCCTGGGGGTATGTGAGATTTTAAAATAGTATATGTCAATATTTCTTTAAAAAAATAATAATAATTTCATAAAATGAATTTTAGATTCAGTAGGCAATTGAATTTCAGTGTCCTAAAAACTCGGCATACCAGAATGGTTTGACCCAACTTGTCATATGCCACATAGAAGCACCCGTCAATCACTTGAAAACTTTATTTAAAAATCAGTAAATGCTCTTTTTGAGAACAGAGCTTTACTGATACCAAAAGATGACACTTTATGTTAATAATCTGTATGTGCACAAATCTTTGTTTATAATTAAATTATTATTATTATTATTATTATTATTATTATTAATGTATTTTTTTGTTAGATCTTTATATTTTCAAATAGTTCGAGACCACATAAATACAAATAGAGTTCCAAAGTTTCAGACAATGATGGCACATATAACACGAGCATGATCTACAATGCCAATCCATATAAAAAAATAATTTTAAAAAAATCTACAGACGGGAACTGCACACATTACTACACCTCTCCACATTTTAAGGTTACAGTAAATGCTTGCAAAAAATTGATGAGATTTTCAAAGTCTTTGGACCTCCAATAGAAAGGATGAGCGCACTCATTTGGTGTTTTTGTTTTGATCATCAGTCCCATACAGTTATTAAATGTGGATCTACTGGCTTGGAATAAACATCGAGTCATTCCTCATTTATTTTTTACTCTGCATTGAAACATCTGCATTCAGAAAGTGTCTTTAAATTTACTCTCTGTACATAAATACGTGTGGAAATGATTGTAAAATGTATGATTAGTAATCTGTGGCGTTAAATTAGAGAGACTTAACATCAATTGCTTTATTTTGGTTGCTGTGGAAAGTGCGCCACTCAGAACAAAAGCCTTGTCTGGTTTTAGGGTGTTCGTTGGACCCCCTGTTGATGACCAAATAATCACTCCGGCTCCTCACAGACAATGGAGAGTCTGTGCAAGCTTTTGTATTTAAATGTGTAACTTGAAACTGCTACTTCGCAGCTGACCGTGGCTAGTTTTGCAAATAGACAATGAATAAGTGAACAAGACGGCAAATAGCATGAATGGACTTTTGGCAACTAATTTATTTCTTTGTTTTCCAGGCGAGTTTCTTTGACTCCTGTTGGGTCGCATACGGTCAGTTCGCTCTTCAGCTCTCCAGCATCTACTGAGAAAGCTAAACATGGTTAGTCTGACTTATGACTGCTACCTCTTTTTTTTTTTTTTTTTCTTTTTTTTTTTTTTGGAAGTGACTTTTAAATAATGTAATTTAGTTAATAGTTGTATCTGTCAATATACATCACTGGCATAGATAGATGAGCAAACTCACGTTTGTAATTAATAAATAATTTGGGGAAAGTTTAAGTTAAATTGGATAACAATAGTGTGCCACAGCATCCTTGTGCTGCATAATGTGTTCTTAGCTCATGGCTGTACGTAACCTCAAAGTCTTGTATGGGTTCCTAGTACCAGGATAGTCATAAACCGAGGACACCCTGAACTCAGTAGAGAGCAGAATCAACAAAAATTTGATCCAGCTTCATAAATGCCCACCACAAGCAGTTGCCTGAATTACAGTATGTCATTCCTTGTTCAAAGGAAAAGGTCCTATCTCGAAATGTTAGTTAAATCCTCTTTTTTTTTTTTTTTCCCCCCCCCCCCCCCCCTTTGCTCATGTGTAACCCCTCTACAAACCATATGAATATGAAATACGAAATAAACACCAATCACTGGATAATAAACAGTAATCAGGGTGAAAAAAGTTTTTGCAATACACTTGAATGCAAAACTAAAATGAACGCGATTAATTGATTGAATAATCAATAGATTACTCGATTAAAAAATATTCAATAGTGAGAGTGACAGACTACCGAAATAGAAATTCGCTTGGCTGCGGTCGAATGGAACTACTTCATAAACAGAAGACCTCATGTAGATGTTATTAACTGGTCCAAATGGTTTGTAGAATAGCCATGTGAAATGTAAGTCTTAAATCTGCCACTTACCTTCCTCCTCCAGGACGCCCTTCCCCTCCCACCGATCCCCTCTGCCAGCCTCCGGAGTCCAAGCGGCCCAAGACGGACGACAGCGTCACTGCGACGAGCGGCGGCACTAGTGTGGCCATGATATAAGCATGACTGTTACGCTGACGTCATGATCAAATCATCTTGTGTGTAATACCGCAGTGCCATTGCGCTCACGCATGATGCACTCAAACGTTATCAACGCTTTGAGTGAATGACTTGTATGACAATTTGATACTGTGTGACACCTTAAATTAGCACAGAACATTTTGATCTTTAAATTTGTAGTTCTGTAAGTAATAAACGAGCACTTGAAGATTTAGTGCTTATATGAAATTGTGATATATCGTACTATATTTCCTGAGTCTTATTTTGCCCATCGACTTTGGTGAATGAGGTTTGAACTCACAAATTGTAATGTAAAAGTGATTTATCCACTCTGTAGTCATAGAGGTTTCATGTACATATAATTCATTTCTTCATTCAAAGCACAGCTTAAACCAAATCCGTTTTTTTTTTTTTAGGGGGGGGTTTGTGGGCTTCAATTTTTTTCTTTATGTATTTATTTTCAAAAGGACTTGTCCTCAAGAATTGCGGATCACTTGTCTATCCCAGCTGATTGAGCGAGTGGCATGGTACACCCTGGACTGGTCGCCAGTCACACGCAGGGCACATACTGTATATAGACAAACAGGCATTCACAGCTATGGGCTGTGGAGTCTTTATTTGATAGATTTTAGTAAAACAATTCCACTTGGCTGACTGGTGAGCACGTCCGTCTCCCAGTTCTGAGGACTCGGGTTCGAGTCCAGGCTCCGGCCTTCCTGGGCGAAGTTTGCATGTTCTCCCTGTGCCCGCGTGGATCTTCTCCGGGTACTCCGGTCTCCTCCCACAATCCAAAGACATGCATGGCAGGTTAATTGGGCACTCCGGATTGTCCCTAGGTGTGCTTGTGAGTGTAGATGGTTGTTCGTCTCTGTGTGCCCTGCGATTGGCTGGCAACCGATCCAGGGTGTCCCCCGCCTACTGCCCAAAGCCAGCTGAGATAGGCTCCAGCATCCCCCGCGACCCTTGTGAGGAATAAGCGGTCAAGAAAATGGATGGATGGATAACTTCACTATTACAATGTAGCCTAAACTAAAAACTTATTTAATTTAATATAAATTATGCAACCAGTTTAAATATGCATGTAAATTTATGTTTCATCTTACACACGTAAGTAAAGCTATAGGAGGATAACTGAGTAAAATGTTAACGTGTATTACTAACACGAGAATAAATGTCATGTAATTGATTGCTCGAGGTTTCTTATTTTAAGACAAACACATTTGGATGTTTCAATCATGAAATAATTACGGTAATATTTAAACAAGAATACATCAACCGTAAACTAACAAATTAAACGTATAGGGAAAATATTTGCGTAACGTTAAACTTGGCTTTTTTTTTTCTTTGCTTTTTTTTGGAAGTCACCCACTTGCTACTGGTATCCGTCAACCGAACTTGATTCACAAGGGGAACGGAAACTAAAAGATTGACATGTCGGTCAGCCAATCATTACGAAGCTCTCGCGGTCTTTTAACGCTATGAACACGATGTGAAGGCGGGGCGGAGTTGGCTCGTTTAGGCTGATTAGCAACAAACAGAAGCTTGCGAGTTTAAATTTTGGATTATTTGACCACCAGATAGGATTTTTACGCCACCGGAGCGGTATGAACTCGCATCCGTGTTAAACCGAGTCCTGTTGGCACGCTTTTCGGCGAGGCCAGGTGGCTATTTGCAACATTTGTGAGCGCTAATAGCGGAGGGCAACCTTGCTTTCTTTCTTTTTTTTTTTTTTTTTTTTTAGGTCGTTGGAGGTGGCGATGGTGAGCTGATAGCTGCGTCATCATGTTGCTTCCGACTCGAGTTGGCAGAAAGAAATCTCAAGTTAACGCCGTCCGCACTCATCCTGCTCCGAGGGCCACTCCCGACCACCTGAGGTAGATGCAAGGCGAACCGCTGCCAGGGGGAAGAGCTTGCTAACGGCCGGGGACCGAGCGAGACGGCTGACTTTACATCACTTGGCGTTATTGGCGCGATCCCCCTTCCTGGGGTGCATTTGTTATATCCACTCGAGCGAGCAGTACCCCAAAACAAGTCTGTCGCCACAACAACAACAACAACAACAACGACGACGATGTGACCGTACCGTTTGTTAAACATGAACTACAGCCACATAAATGTAAAATGTTTGGACGAAGATGAGTGATGCCCTCGGTAACAACCAGGTTACAAATCAGGAGCATCCACTGAATTGGCTTTTGGCACTTTCGTCACTACCCTTTGATGAGCTTTAAAGAGATTTCCCCGTAATTTTTTAACGAGTTAGCTGAACAGACAACTGATGTGTTATCAGGGTGTCGAAGTGTTTTAAGTTGGACTTTAGGGTGTTTTTGACTGGCCTATTCGAAACGGGAGCAAAGTTCTATCGGGGTACACAAGACGAGTAACGATGGCCGTGAAGGGGCCGAATTGCCGCTCCAAGACGTGGTCGAGTGTTAGCGGCGAAATGAGCTGGTCGCCGAACTTTGAATGGATCAATGGGCTGCTCTACCGAAAGAAGTTGGAGAGGGGCTTCCTCAACTACCGGCAGGTTTTGGACGAGGATCGGAGACTGGACGCGGTCGCTTCCTTCCATCGGCGACCACCCGGCAAGCGTCACCTCACCCTGGAGGAGACCTACAAATGCGTGGCCGAGAACTACTGGTGGGAGGGTAAGAACGTCTTCTTACAACCTTGGACTTAATCTCAGAAGCATTTCAAGGCTTATCCTTACTTGATACAAGCGTTTATAAGTATCCTTTTTTTTGTTGTAGCGATCACACAATTGTAGAAGGAGAAATGTAAATTTTCCTTGACACAGACACACTTCCATTCGTTGTCTGTGGTGTTTGTCCACATTTTAGTTCATGGGTGAGCTGGAGCCTTTACCTGGTCGCCAGTCATTCAAAAGGGCATCAGCTTGAGCACTGGAGAAAGCTCTCACAAACATAGGGAGAACGTGCAAACTAGTAACACAAGAAGGCCAGAGCCAGGATCGAATACCAAACTTGCTAACCAACAGGTCATCCAAGATTGATGAATTGTCTAAAGTTTTTGAGTCAAGGTTTATATTCCTCATACCAAAAAATATGATACACAAGGCAACATTTAGTGGCTTCTTATGCACCCATAAGCCTCATTTTTCCTTTTTAGTTTGTCAGGACACGGAACGAGCCCAGACCTGGTTGCGAACCATAGTTCCGAACAGCAACAGAGAATGTTTGGTTAAAATGGCGATTAACACCTCAAATCAGATTATATTCTCATCCAGCCATCAATTTTTAATCTGCTGGTGAAGTCCTTGTGGCTGTGAGGTTACCAAGCAACAATTCCAACTACTAGATGTAGTTCCTTACGGCATGAGCTACTGTATGCAGTCTCTTCTGTGTATTTTGGTTGAGAATAACATCCATTTTCAACGGTGTTTATCCTCATTCAGATCTGCGTGAGCAAGAGCATGTCCAAACTGAGTTTGAGCCCAGAACTGGTTGCGAAGTTATATTCTGGGGACATTGCGGAAACCTTTCACGCTCATACCTAAAAATACATATTTTTTAGAGTATATGTGAGAAAGCCACACGAACACAGGGAGAACACAAATTCCTCACAGGAATGCTTGAGCCGGGATTCGAACCCTGAACTGTGACACAGCCATCAGGTCACCGTGCAGTGATTACGATTTCATTATAATCAGTAACCACATTTTAACCTCTGGTGGTTGCCCGTTTGGTCGCAGCCATGGGTCACTTTTTGTGGGCACGGCCTCTGTAGTTTGCTATGAGTGTACAACTACATGGTACTATCAAGTACTGTATCAACATTTTGTCTTTGTTGCTAAATAAAGTGATCAAACTGGCATCTTGTCAAACGCTCTTTTCAAACTGGAAACGCAATCAGAAGTATTTGCTAAAAGAGCCCTTTGTTGTACATTAGTCACCCACTATTCTTGCCTTATTTCACTGGTTTCAAAGTTACTGTTACAATGTGCCTATTATTGTTGCAGTCGTTTTTAAAACTACACTGGATCATAATGAGGATCTCTAATATTTTGTTAGCTTTTAAATAAGAGGTGCCCGAAGTTGTGCCCCCCACAGAAAAATCCTTTGTTGACCATTGTTGTTCTTGCAGGGATGTACTTCAACATCAGAGACTTTGTCCTGGATTGTTCTGAGTGTCAGCGCCAGCAACACAAAAAGACAGAGGTGAGCAACGGTTGCAATCTTGAGAAGAAATGCAGAATCCTCCTTTACCTTCAATCTCGCCTTCTCGCGTCATTGCCACAGCGGAGTCCCCCATATTAAAATCCACTTCTCTTCCTAGGAGCTCGGCGGCCGAGGGTGCGTCACGAAGACGATGGCGTCACACAGCTCTGACCTGCTGAAAAAGCTGCGGAGTCAGCGGGAGGCAGGGATGTTCTGTGACATCACTGTGCGCACCAACGGGCAGTCGTACGCCGCGCACAGAGCAGTGCTGGCAGCCGTCAGCGACCACTTCCAGGAAATCTTTACAGAGATGGACTCCAGTATGAAAGCCGACATCGATCTCAGTGGTAAGTCAACATAATAGCCAGCGTATGTCACATTTTTAGATTTACAATCAAGTAGTTCATGAAAACACACCACTTGTACCGGCAAGTCGTCCCCTACATTTAAAATACCCTAAAAAACAAACAAACGTTGAACCGGAACAAAATATTATACAATATTTCTGCTATTTCATTTCTGTTTCTGAGACTTCCACAGTAAAAAAACAAACAAAAAAAACGCAAATTGGTAAACTGGGAGATTACTGTAAATGCAACAGCCACTTTCTATGAATTTGATACGGCATCATTCATGTAACAAGGTTAAACAAAGTAAGATGACATTTTCACAAATTTCATGATGTCATCACAAAGCATTTCATTCATATTTATTTTTGAATCAGAGTAATTCACAATTTAACGTTTGATTTGGTCACTCTCAGACTTTTTTTTTTTTTTTTTAAATCTGCTCAAAACACTTGCCAGAAATGACTGCTCCTCATTTAATGTTCTTTTGGGAGTTAGCAAGAGGTGAGGTCATAAAGGAGCAGCAGTTGAAAGCCGTTTTCAGTTTTCTTGCTGGTATTGTCCACCATTAGATCTCTGTTCTCTAATTGAGACAAATCGTGTTTGTCGTCTTGCTCACCGATCAACCCACGTATCTAACTGAAGATTCTGTCTACTCAGGCTTCAGCGAGGACAGCCTTTTGTCTCTGCTGGACTTCTCCTACTCCTCCACGTTGTGTGTGCGCTGGGAGGACCTCCCCGAAGTCATCACCATGGCCCGCCACCTCGGCATGTGGCCTGCTGTGGAGGCCTGCTCTGCTCTTATGAAAGAACACCACAACGTTGTTCATCCCAGCCGGGACTTAAAATTGGACTACGAAGGTGTTTGCAGTCAGCGCCGTCACCAACAGACAGAAACCAAAACCAAAAGGAAAAGGGAATTGGAGGGTCACATTGGTGGCGGCTTCCACTTAAAACGGGATACGTCTGATGAGTCTTTGGAAGGGAGTCAGAGTTGCAATTTGCATAGGACGCCAAATTCCAAAGTTCAGAACGGGCTCCCCATGAGTCCTTCACATCGTATGAAGCTCATGGACTTCAAATCTCCTTCCTCCAAGAAGAGTGCTGTATCCCGAAACATTGGCACCCCGCAGTCCAAAAATTACTCCCCCATATCACCACCCAACACCCGCCTTCTCCGCTCAACTCCCGGTGCTGCTCAGAAGGTTCAGAGTTTACTGCCCACACCGGAAAGGCCTCGACAAAACCACAAGTCGTCCGCCTCGAGATCCAGTCCGGTTTGTAGCCCTGTCAGGGTGAAACAGGAAGTGGAAGAGCTGGGAGTGGATGAGGAGGACTATGCCAGAGCCCAGGAGAAGTACAAGCTGATGCTGGTTCTCGGCCTCCAAAGGACAGCTCTTCTCCCCCGACCGGAAGATCTGATTGGTTGGAGGCAGAAGAAACGACTCAGGAAGCTTAAAGCCAACAACTACTCGCTAACCAAGAGGCGGAAACCTCGTAGCGCTCCCCCAGCGGAACCATACAGCGCTGTGACACTGTCTCTTCCCATATGCGACCCTGTTAACAGTCTCCTACTCAACAAGGGGGGGAAAACCAAGTCCGGTAGCCCACCTGTTGCTGAAGGAATTCGAAAGAGACCGAAGCCTATTAAACAAGTCCCTCCTAGCGACAGGAGCATGCGGAGCAAAGTGGTCTTGCCCGATATGTTCCGAGCGGGATCCCGGCCCGGCTTTAGTGGGAGAGAGCTGAGGCGCTCTGTGCGGAACGGCGCTCGTGTCCATCCTCCTGTCCACCAGCCTCTGCGGCACATCTCCAACAAACCTCCAGTGAGGAACACAGTCAGGATCAAATTAGAACCAGCTGAATACTCAGTCTCAGGTCTCGCTCTTGCATCAATCAATCAACCTTCTCAGAGAACACAGGCCAGGAATAACGTTGCCGTCGAGGCGGTCAAGACGCTGCGCTACAACAGCAGCCGTCCGGGGACAAAAACGAAGCCCAGGCGGGGCGGCGCAAGCGAGGAGGCAAAGCCACGGGGCAGGCCCAGGAAAGTGTTGAGGGAGGAGATGAACACTGACAGACAAGTAAAGTGCGATCAACCCGGTGACGGGTTCCAGTTCTCAGAGAACTCTCCTTCCCCGGCCATCTACAGTCACCCTTTGTACAAAGTCATCAAAGAGGAGCCGGCAGATCCGGTGCCAGTCGGCAGCCCTTTCTTGGATCCGCCCTCACCAGACCTGGGTAAGCGCCAGAGCAAGCCCCCCATCAAACTACTGGACTCGGGCTTTTTGTTCAGCTTCTGCCGGCCATCCGGGGCACCCATGGCGGGGATCAAGAAAGAGGAAGAGAGCGTGGATATCTGTTTGACGCGCTCCGTGTCACAAGTCGGCGAGAAATTTGGAACGGCTCAGTCCAATCACAGGGCATTGAGAGCCCGGGCACCACCGCCCACCTTGTCGGTGGTGAAGAGGGAGCGGGAGGAGAGGAGTGTGAGCCAGGGTAGTGTCCACAGACTCAGGGCCAACTCCCAAAACAACACTCCTTTGGCCAGATCCAGAGGGACAAAGGCTAAGCAGATCATACCAAAGGTAGGTCGGTGTGGCTGTTGGTTCAGAATGACAGTTTTATACATAGTATTAGTTTGTTGGACGGCTCAGCGGAGCTAAACTAACTTGATCTGTACCAGCAGCTACAAGCTACGTGGTAGCGTAGCACTATCGCTCTAAGGCGGACGAGCAGTATCTAAACATGCAACACATGAGGCAAGAAGAAAATACACAAGAAAACAAGAAGCTCATGATAATAGCTAAACTAATGTGAAACGCAGTTACGGAAGACCACGGAATAATAAATGCTTAAATAAAAAGTGCATTACACTTCGTAAAAGTCTGGCTAGTGGCTACAAGCATGTTAGGGCAGATAGTAACAGCTGTGAACTGCAAATCAGCATCATAATTATTCAGTATCTAGAGATATAATAAGACAACAGTTACATAATAAGCAAAGTTGAGAAAACCAGAAATGAATCTTACATCTGACGTCAGCCATGATGTTGGTCATCCGTCCATCCATCCGTTCTCTGAACCGCTTTTCTTCACCTTATAAGGTCAACTGTATTTTTAAAATTTTAAATATCAACAATGTTGCGTTTATTGCACTATTTTGCACCACACTGTACCTTGTTTTGAATGTGTGTGTTTTTTATGGCTCTTTAATATTTAACTTTAACCATTTAAATAAAATTTGAAAAATGCTTCAATTATGAAAACATTTTGACACCCCATTACGATAAAGGGATTCAAATTATATCGTGATAGTAACTTTAGGCCATATCGCTAAGACCTCAGACTGCGTTTGAAGCAGTTAGGCCGCTGACAAATATATCGGAAAAATATTATGATCTTACATTTGTGTACAAAGAACATGTACATGAGCCATAATGTATGACATTTGAACTAATATTGTTCTATTTTTGTGTACAGTATTCCACATAATTGCAAATGTTTATTATGTTTAAGGGCAAACAGTAGGTCTTGCAGTATTTGTGCAATTTTAGAGTAATAGCTGTTAAAAGTTTTGATAGTATGATGTAATTTACTATCATGGTTTTAAATGTTAGTTTACATAGTGAACATTTAATTGAGGCCAATCCTATTATGAAGAGAACCGTGAATTGAATCAAAATCGTGATATCGGTTAGAAAAATTGCAATTGCGCTAACTTTTTCCGAAAATTGAATCTCGATGCATGTATTGTACAATCTTGCTTGAGTGAGACCTCCCCACACACAATCTCTGACTGACTGTTTTTGTCTTGAACCCCATCAGCAAGAGCCCACCGCCATTCCCTTGAGCAGCCGGGGCTGCGTGGTATTGGACTCTGTTCGCCGGGCAAGACTAAAGCAGCTGCGGGGCCCACGCAGCCAGGCCCCCAAAGCCCCGAAGGTGGCCCACTCTTGCACGCAATGCTCCGCCTCCTACCGGGACTGCGACGCTCTCATCATGCATCGCCTGCGGCACATCGAGGGCAAACACTGGCCGTGTCTGGTAAGTCCAGAATCATCTCATCCTCGACCAGGACCGGGGGCCTATAGTGGACCCTCAGAAATTGAATGGCAAAATAATTAGTGATTTATTTGAATAATTGTTACCGGTTAATCATTGCACCTGTACAAGGCTATAATATATTGGTCCCCTACACAATCGTGTGAATTGACAGAATTCCTAACAATCTGTTAATTGATTACGTCCATACCTCTACTTAACATGAGGGCCGAGCATGGTATCAAAATTGATGATCATTGAGAGGGTCGGAGGTGTGAGGGCTCGCTAATGGAAAATGTCCTTATTTCCAATCAAGAACAATTGAAATCCGAACAAATCGATTCCAATTTTTTGTTTTTTAATAGTTTGCTTTGTATATGTTGTGTGACCCCCTTCTGCTCCGAAGCTTTGCAGCAAGACATTCTTTCGACTGAGGAATGTACGGAATCACATCCGCACCCACGACCCCAAGTTGTACAAATGCAGGAGCTGCATTGTCGCTGGCTCCTGAGGCCAGCTCAAGCAATCTTGAGGTTTGTGGCTTCTTTTCAACCCTGAGATGGAGTCGATATCAACTTAAAGCCAAAATGCTAACTGTGTCTTTGATGTTATGATTTTTATTTTATTTTTTATCCCTCGTATAGATTCAATGTGGGTTAGTTATTGCATTACTATTTTGATGTGGGATAGCGGTGTGCTCCAATCCATGGCAATTCAACCTGTTTTGTTTGTTTTTGTTGGAGTATTTTTCCTCAATGTTGGTTGAATTCCTTTATGTCTTTCTTGCTCAGCTACAGGTTTACATTCTACATCATGTTTTTGTCATAAAACTGAGGATCCCATGTACATATGCAGTTAACAGTATTAGGAACTATTAGATGAAATTGTGGTTATCTTCAACCAAGTAAAATGTCTTTTTTTTTTCTTTTTTTTTTTTTTTTCTTTCTTCCCCTAGAGTTTGACAGAGCAAGTGACAAGGAAGTCACACGAGCAATCCGAAGCGTGTACATAATGGAGCCGTCACCCTCAAGCACAACGGGGTCTGTAAGGACAAGCGACTGTTCTTTTGTTTCTAATCCAATCCGGGTGGTGTTCAAAAACCAAACCAAGGGCGGCGTGTGTCCGTTTCCCCCCAAAAATCGTCAAAACTTGAACATTACACTCAGGGGGCGGGGGAAAATGAAGTCGCCGCGCAATGTCGACCCCACGTCATCAACATCAACATGCTTGTGTCGAAAAATGAAACGCGTGATTGTTTTAACTGGTTACCGTTACGTAAGTGTCATCAATCCGATGTGTATAAGTTGATTTTGGAGTTGACTTATCTTTAGCCTATGTTGCAAATCGAAGAGCTGGTGGTGAATTTGAAGGTGGGGCGGGAATACTTGAAGTGTTTTGTTGGGTGGGTGGTGTAGTGGAGGCGGTCCTTTTGGGTGATTCAGTGTCCGTTTTGGTGTGCTCAACTCGCTAACGTCACTCGCCACCCTTCGTTCTGATCTGCTCGTCTCACGTAATAATAATAATCCGTACGAAGGGGAGATGGGGACGGATGCGCGACTGTTTCGACAACTGCATGTGTTCGTGCAGTACGTACGTGGATTTTTGCAACGTGACTGCTTCATGACGGCAATTTGATCCATCCCGTCCTCCACCTTAATCCAAACCCTTTTCCTTCCTACTGAATAAATGCAACGTGTGCACATAAAGAGATGTTTATGGTTCACAACTTGATTTTGAAAAATCTTACTGTCTGTTAAGACTGAATACATTTTTGACTTTTATATTGTTCTGCTTTCCTTTAATTACCTTTTGTTCCCTTTTTTGCTATAGTCTCGACCTCACGCGTTGAGCCAGCATGACAAAATGATAGGATATTTAACAAAAAATACAAGAGTATTTATATCAAATGCTGGGACCTTTAACGTGTTATTGTCGGAAGTTAAATGATTACGAGTTTTATTGAAATTGAGATTTTAAATGCATTCCTGTGCTTTTTGTGGTGGGAAGGGTTGCGTGTTTGCTCCGGGATGTTCTAATTTGATCAATAAATCTGAGTATATAACATTGAGTGACTCAAAGGTATTGTCTTTGTAAAGCAAAATTTGTTTGATACTGTTGGGTATTTATATTAACCAATATCCAGCTATGTTTTATAGCAGTGGTTATCTTTTGGTTTGCAGGTGAGTTGGCGCCTCGTGCCGGGGTACACCCTAAACTGGATATTGGGAAGAAATCATTAACATGATCAGTATTTATTTTCGCATACATTAATAACATTCATTAATGGGAATAATAAACTCACAACATTATTAAGCATGATTGAGCAAACCTGTTATTTCAAAAGGCCTAATTGGCCTGTGGGACTGCGGATGCAGCTGACAGGTACCACCTGGCCAAGCGGAATTCAGCTTCGGCGATCGCTCAGGCAAAAACTCGGAGTTTGGTGAGGCCTTGGAAAACGACTTCCTGTTGGCTTCGAGGAAATTCTGGTCCACCATCTGGTGTCACATGAGTGGGAAGCAGTCCACATTGCCGGCAGTAAGTCGGATTTCTTTCCAGTGAGTTGGACTCCGCTAAGGTTGCCCTTCGTCACAGATTCTGTTCATAACCTGTATGGACAGAATGGAGTGCTTCTCAGCGGGTGGGATTAAAATCAGCCACTCCAAATCTGAGGCCATGGTCCTCAGTCGGAAAAGGGTACAATGCCCTCTCCGGGTCGGGGATGAGACCCTACCCCAAGTTCAAGTATCTTGGGGTCTAGTACGCATCAGCTAGGCTCTTTCGAAAGGTGAGTAGTTTTAGTTTTTACTACACAGTGGTTAACTTATTTTTCAAGCTTCTAAGAATGAAAATTAAATTCATGATTCATGAAATGAACTCCTTTAGAAGTCACATCCATGCTGCAAAGAACTCGTCAAGAGGTGAGTAATTTTGCTTTGTTTTTTGTTTTATTATTGAGTGGTTATTATGTTTTTACCTTTGACAGCCAAGCACAAAACATGTGAATGCAAATGGCCAACTTCCATCAGTATGCCTCCCATTGCATCTGTCATCAAGGAGTGAGTAGTTTTACTTTATTTTCGTTTTATTAAACTGTTAATAAAATGTTTGCTAAATTATGCTGGTTCAATATTGGTGCTGGAAAGAAATCATTACGTACCTCCTATTGGGAAATTTGGTTCCACTTAGTGGTTGGCGTGCCACTATTTCACATGAAGGATTTTTACAATGAAAATACAGCCATATATGTGAAACTCCACTAGGTGACAGTATCGCTCTGTAAACACGTTCATGATCCCTCTGTTATCGTTTTTCTAAGGGTGGGTGAGCCACTGGATTCTTCTTTTATTTTTACACAATGGTTTGGTCAGGTTACTCAACTAAACTTTAGACTTCTATAACAGTTAAACATGTTAATAGTGAATATGTAAACTGCTTTATGACCGTTCATCATCACAAAGGTGGGCCGTGAAAGGGATACACGACTCATTTATCCATTTTCAGCAGTAAGAAGACATTTTGTCAATAATGAATGTGATGATAACCATTATTTTTCATGTACAATTTAAAAAAACAACAACAACAAAAAACACATTCTGTCACTTACTGCCGACTGAACATGACATCACATATGCTCCGGAAACAGTTAACAACTAATCATGGATCCGTTTGATAAAGTCACATGACCAAACCCGGAAAACAGATGAGCCATGATTGGTCATCATTTACCTCTTTCCTGAGCACCTGTGATGTCGTTTTCAGTCGGCAGCAAGTGGCAAAATGTGTTTATAAAGTTATTAGTTGTACAACAAATAATTAAGTTATTGAATTAATTACAGACCACATAGTCTCTTTTTACTGCTGAAAATGAATAAATGACTCAACTATCCCTTAAAAAAAAGCCTAAAATTAGTTCAATGTATGGTACAGTGATTTATTTTGTTTTCCTTCTTTACTGATGTAGCTGATTTTGTGTACAGATGCTAATGTACTATCTTACCTCATTTTTGAGCACACCTCCTTCAGTGATTTTGTCAGGCTAACCAAACTTGCATCAACATCGCGTTCCTTATAGTCCTAAAAGAAACCGATATTCGAACACAAACGGTGCATCAGCACCAACCATATAGCAAATACTCAGTGACATTTATTTACCCTCTTTGGGCCGACTGTACGAAAGTATTATATTGCACTCTTGTGGCCAATGTGCGCACACGAGAAGGAGCAGTACAAATGTCCATTTAATTGAAGCATGAATTATTACACAATGTTGAATTCTCTTCAGTTAGTGTTTTCATAACGTATAAATATTGTAGAAATGAATCAAATCAACATTGCAACTAAATTATTTTTCAAAAACATTCGGCCCTCCTGTAGACTACTAGAAGGAATTTTCTGTTTTTTTTTCTTTGAGAGGCTAAGTGCATCATAATAGCATTTCATTTCAGTTTGTACAGAGTTTTTAAGATGCAAGTATTGTGATATATTCATTGTAGTCAGTATTTGTCTGCAGTTCTTTTTTTTTTTTTTTTTTTTTGCATGAACGGCTCAACGGCAGCCAATGGCACCATTAGGCCCAAGTGCAAGCAGTGCCTTCACACTGGCGCATTATTCGGGGGGGCCTCCGTCTACTTTTTCAAGTCTTGGAAACCAGCAGGGTCTTGCTTACTCGGGTTACCCTCGCAGCGCTCGCGCCTGCATATGTGGGCTTACAGAGAGCACGCCCAGGAACAGCTGACAATTTATGCTGCTGGGGCCCCCACATTCTCAGTAGGAAGGAGGAGGAAGAGGATGGGTGGGGGAGGAGGAGGCGGCGGTGGAGTGGGTGGTTAAAGGGTTAAAAAAAAAAAAAAAAAAGCGAGGATGGGTAGCACACATACGGGTCGCCGAGGGTGAGAGGGGAGGAGAGGCGGCTCGCCTTGTTTGTAGCTTGTCAGCAATTGCCTGAGACAAGCTTTTTGCCTCTGTGTGTGAAAGCTACTTGGCAGGAATGCTCGGAGCGTACCAAATGCGGCAAGGCGATGGGGGGGTTCCACAAGAGGAGCGTGTGTGTGTGTGTGTGTGTGTGAGTGAGAATGGGGGCTGGAGAGAGTGCGTGGATATGTCCTCTCTCTCCCTCTCGAGAAGCAACAAAAGATGGGGAATGAGACACCCCTCCTCCCCTCCCCTTTCCACTCCTCTCTACTCCCCCCTTTTTTCCCCCTTCCCCAGCTCTCAAGAGAAAGAAAGCAACCGAGGAAGAAAAAAAAAAAAAAAAGGGAAAGAAGATGATGAAACCCGAAGTGGTCCTGCAGTGTGAATTGTTTGCATGCATCTGGATTGTGTGGGTGTGTGTGCCTCGTTGTTATTATTATTATTATTATTAGGGCCCGAGCAGCTACCGCTGCGAGGTCCCTATTGTTTTTCGATCGGATTATTATTATTATTATTAGGGCCCGAGCAGCTACCGCTGCGAGGTCCCTATTGTTTTTCGATCGGATTATTATTATTATTATTATTATTCTTCTTCTTCTTCTTCTTCTTCTTCTTCTCCGTAAACGATCACGATTTTGGGTACCTAAACATTTACGAAAACTCACCAAACTTTGCACACTCCTCAGGCCCGGCGAAAAATTTGATATTATGAAGTCGTCATAACAACGCGACTCTATAGCGCCCCCTAGCATAGAAAAATAAAAACCAAGCCCGGCATGTTTGAGCTAGAGCAACGAAAATTGGCAGGCACGTGTAGCACCCCGAGACGCACAAAAAAGTCTATTGGGACCATGTAGCTAAAATGTACAGGAAGTGAGCTATGAATTTTTTAATGTCCAATTTTGGCCTATTTTGGCACATTCACTGTGGTCATGCTTTTGACCCCTTTGCAAACATTTTTCATCCAATTGACTTCAAACTTGGCATTTATCATCTCAAGACCTGAGAGAACAACTGGGGAAAAAATCTTGCCTTTTCGAAATACTATATGACGGGGGCGGGGCATCAAATATTGCCTTTAAAATTTCATTTGTCCAGAAAGAGCAAATGCTTAATAACTCCCATGTTCAAGCTCCAAAAAATCTCAAATTTATCAGGCAACTTAATAGTCACGGCCTGAAAACATCTATATGATAAAATTCAGTTATCCATGTAGCGCCACCTAGTGGTAACAATAATTGTCATACTTTACGTTTTTAGCTACTGTGCTGAGCTCGTTGAAGGGATCCAGTTGAAAATTGGTCAGAAAAGCCTTAAGATGTTGATCATGCCCCACACCGAATATTGTAACTTTTCGCCAAAGGGCGTGGCCGCTACGGTGCCGCAAAGTCTGAAGATTTCTCGTGACAACAAAAGCTGCATTAACTTGACCGAGATGATGCTATCTTCTCAAAATTTTACACAATTGATGAGAGTCCAGCCCTAAAGACATCTACAAACTTATATTTCATCTTACTGATAGCGCCACCTACTGGCAATTTTTTTTCTCACGATTTTTCTTCAATGTTTTTCTCCAACCATGTTAACTGGACCTACCTCATATTTGCTCAGATGAGGGTGTCGGCCTTCATGCTGTCACAACATGAAGTTTGTGAGTTTTCGCGAATCGCTGTGGGCGTGGCTAAGCGCTGTTCGCCAAGAAAACAACGGCAATTTTGAGGGTCTAAACATGCACAGAAACTCCTGAAACTTGGCACACACATCTGGCCTGGTAAAATGAGCAATATTTTATTGTTGATTGTGCTATTTTTAAAAAAATGACTCAATAGCGCCCCCTCGAAATTTTTAACGAAGCAGCCCCGGTTGTACGTTTAAGCAAGAACGACGAATATTTTTAGGTGTATGAGGGAGCTCAAGACCTACAAAAAAGTCTCTTGTACCCATATGCTAAAATGAACAGGAAGTGAGCTAGGAATTTTTGAATGTCCCATTTTTGACGATTTTTGCACATTCACAGGGGGCAGACTTTTGCCCACTTCTCCTGCACGTTTCATCCGACTGAGTTAAGACTTGGCCTGGACCATGTCAAGACCTGAGCCAACGACAGGGGGAAAAATTTTGACTTTTCGAAATACTATATGATGAGGGCGGGGCATCAAAATGTGTGTTTCGCAATGAAAAAGGATATGCTTGATAACTCCCCGGTACATGCTCCAAAAAATCCCAAACTTGACATGTATGTTTATCGTCAAGGCCTGAAGCTATCTCTATGACAACATTCAGTTATATATGCAGCGCCACCTAGCCCTTGAGGCATGAAAAAAAAAATACCCCACATACGGTATTTTGTACAAAAAATGTAAACTCATTCTAAGTGTGATAACTAAGTCATTTATGAATATTCTTTTAGTTTCCACCACTCAAAATGTTCACTGGCATCAGACTTATCCAAACATATATATATTTTTATTTATTTTTGATAGCCTCTATGGACATTAAAAGCAATATCGTGAATGAAGGATATGCTTAATAACTCCACGGTACATGCTCCAAAAAAAATCCCACACTTGACATGTATGCTTATAATCAAGGCCTGAAGGTATCTCTATGACAACATTCAGTTATAAATACAGCGCCACCTAGCCCTTGAGGCTTATATATAAAAAAAAAATAAATACCCCACATACGGTATTTTGTACAAAAAATGTACACTCATTCTAAGTGTGATAACTAAGTCATTTATGAATATTCTTTTAGTTTCCACCACTCAAATTGTTCACTGGCTTCACACCGATCCAAACGTATGTACGTTTCCATTTTGTTTTATTCATTTTTGATTGCCCCTTTGGACAATAAAAGTAACATTGTGCAATGAGTACAACGAGCGATGATGTGTATATACACTTTTACAAAAAAATACCAATCAGGGCAACTCATTGCCTAAAAATAAAAAAGGACGCTGATTTTTGCAGGTCTTAACAATCACCAAAACCCGTTGAGCTTGACACACACACTGGCAAAAAAATATTCTACATGTAAACGTTTATTATGCCATTTTCAAAGAAATTTTGCTTCCAATATGCCAGTACCCCAACGTGCCAGTACCCCAACGTGCAAGTACCCCAACGTGCAAGGACCCCAACGTGGCCCGGGCTGCGAGGGCCCTTTATAGCTGCTCGCAGCTCTAGTTATTATTATTCTTCTTCTTCTTCTTCTTCTTCTCCGTAAACGATCACGATTTTGGGTACCTAAACATTTACGAAAACTCACCAAACTTTGCACACTCCTCAGGCCCGGCGAAAAATTTGATATTATGAAGTCGTCATAACAACGCGACTCTATAGCGCCCCCTAGCATAGAAAAATAAAAACCAAGCTCGGCACGTTTGAGCTAGAGCAACGAAAATTGGCAGGCACGTGTAGCACCCCGAGACGCACAAAAAAGTCTATTGGGTCCATGTAGCTAAAATGTACAGGAAGTGAGCTATGAATTTTTTAATGTCCAATTTTGGCCTATTTTGGCACATTCACTGTGGTCATGCTTTTTCCCCCTTTGCAAACATTTTTCATCCAATTGACTTCAAACTTGGCATTTATCATCTCAAGACCTGAGAGAACAACTGGGGAAAAAATCTTGCCTTTTCGAAATACTATATGACGGGGGCGGGGCATCAAATATTGCCTTTAAAATTTCATTTGTCCAGAAAGAGCAAATGCTGAATAACTCCCATGTACAAGCTCCAAAAAATCTCAAACTTCTCAGGCAACGTAATAGTCACGGCCTGAAAACATCTATATGACAAAATTCAGTTATACATATAGCGCCACCTAGTGGTTACAATAAATGTCATACTTTACGTTTTTAGCTACTGTGCTGAGCTCGTTGAAGGGATCCAGTTGAAAATTGGTCAGAAAAGCCTTAAGATGTTGGTGATGCCCCACACCGAATATTGTAACTTTTCGCCAAAGGGCGTGGCCGCTACGGTGACGCAAAGTCTGAAGATTTTTCGTGACAATAAAAGCTGCATTAACTTGACCGAGATGATCCTATCTTCTCAAAATTTCACACATTTGATGAGAGTCCAGCTCTAAAGACATCTACTAACTTACATTTCATCTAACTGATAGCGCCACCTAGTGGCAATTTTTTTTCTTACGAATTTTCTTGTACATTTTTCTCCAAACACGTTAACTGGACCAACCTCATATTTGCTCAGATGGGGGTTTCGGCCTTCATGATGTCACAACACGAAGTTTGTGAGTTTTCGCGAATCGCTGTGGGCGTGGCTAAGCACTGTTCGCCAAGAAAACAACGCTAGGTTTGATGGTCTAAACATGCACAGAAACTCATGAAACTTGGCACACACATCTAGCCTGGCAAAATGAGCAATATTTTATCATGTATTGTCCTATTTTTACAAAAATGACTCAATAGCGCCCCCTAGAAATTTTTAACGAAGCAGCCCCGATTGTACGTTTAAGCAAGATCTACGAAAATTTTTAGGTGTATGAGGGAGTCCAAGACCTACAAAAAAGTCTCTTGGACCTATGTGCTAAAATGAACAGGAAGTGAGCTATGAATTTTTGAATGTCCCATTTTTGACGATTTTTGCACATTTTCAGGGGGCATACTTTTGCCCACTTCTCCTACACATTTCATCCGACTGACTTTAGACTTGACCTGGACCATGTCAAGACCTGAGCCAACTACAGGCAGAAAAATCTTGACTTTTGGAAATACTATATGATGAGGGCGGGGCATCAAATTTTGTGTTTCGCACTGAAAAAGGATATGCTTAATAACTCCCCGGTACATGCTCCAAAAAATCCCAAACTTGACATGTATGTTTATAGTCAAAGCCTGAAGGTATCTCTATGACAAAATTCAGTTATATATGCAGCGCCACCTAGCCCTTCAGGCGTGAAAAAAAAATACCCCACATACGGTATTTTGTACAAAAAATGTCAACTCATTCTAAGTGTGATAACTCCCATGTTCAAGCTCCAAAAAATCTCAAACTTCTCAGGCAACGTAATAGTCACGGCCTGAAAGCATCTATATGATAAAATTCAGTTATACATATAGCGCCACCTAGTGGTAACAATAAATGTCATACTTTACGTTTTTAGCTACTGTGCCGAGCTCGTTGAAGGGATCCAGTTGAAAATTGGTCAGAAAAGCCTTAAGATGTTGATCATGCCCCACACCGAATATTGTAACTTTTCGCCAAAGGGCGTGGCCGCTACGGTGACGCAAAGTCCGAAAATTTTTCGTGACAATAAAAGCTGCATGAACTTGACCGAGATGATCCTATCTTCTCAAAATTTCACACATTTGATGAGAGTCCAGCCCTTAAGACATCTACGAACTTATATTTCATCTTACTGATAGCGCCACCTAGTGGCAATTTTTTTTCTTACGAATTTTCTTGTACATTTTTCTCCAAACACGTTAACTGGACCAACCTCATATTTGCTCAGATGAGGGTTTCGGCCTTCATGATGTCACAACACGAAGTTTGTGAGTTTTCGCGAATCGCTGTGGGCGTGGCTAAGCACTGTTCGCCAAGAAAACAACGCCAGTTTTGAGGGTCTAAACATGCGCAGAAACTCATGAAACTTGGCACACACATCTGGCCTGGTAAAATGAACAATATTTTATTGTTGATTGTACTATTTTTACAAAAATGACTCAATAGCGCCCCCTAGAAATTTTTAACGAAGCAGCCCCGATTCTACGTTTAAGCAAGATCTACGAACATTTTTACGTGTATGACGGAGCCAAAGACCTACAAAAAAGTCTCTTGGACCCATATGCTAAAATGAACAGGAAGTGAGGTACGAATTTTTGAATGTCCCATTTTTGACGATTTTTGCACATTTTCAGGGGGCATACTTTTGCCCACTTCTCCTACATGTTTTATCCGACTGACTTATGACTTGACCTGGACCATGCCAAGACCTGAGCCAACAACAGACGGAAAAATCTTGACTTTTGGAAATACTATATGATGAGCGCGGGGCATCAAAATTTGTGTTTCGCACTGAAAAAGGATATGCTTAATAACTCCCCGATACATGCTCCAAAAAATCCCAAACTTGACATGTATGTTTATCGTCAAGGCCTGAAGGTATCTCTATGACAACATTCAGTTATATATGCAGCGCCACCTCGCCCTTGAGGCATGAAAAAAAAATACCCCACATACGGTATTTTGTACAAAAAATGTAAACTCATTCTAAGTGTGATAACTAAGTCATTTATGAATATTCTTTTACTTTCCACCACTCAAAATGTTCACTGGCATTAGACTTATCCAAACATGTACTTTTTTATTTATTTTTGATAGCCTCTAATGGACATTAAAAGCAATATCGTGAATGAAGGATATGCTTAATAACTCCACGGTACATGCTCCAAAAAAATCCCACACTTGACATGTATGTTTAGAGTCAAGGCTTGAAGGTATCCCTATGACAACATTCCATTATATATACAGCGCCACCTAGCCCTAGAGGCATAAAAAAAAATACACCAACTTAACGGTATTTTTACAAAAAAAAAAAAAATCCACATGTCAAGGTTTATCATGCCATTTTCAAAGAAATTCTGCTTCCAATGTGCCTTACCTAAACTTGCCAGTACCCCAACGTGCCAGTACCCCAACGTGCAAGTACCCCAACGTGCAAGTACCCCAACGTGCAAGTACCCCAACGTGGCCCGGGCTGCGAGGGCCCTTTATAGCTGCTCGCAGCTCTAGTTATTATTATTATTATTGTGTGGGTGTCTTGTCTGCGTGTGTGTTTTGTCCCTGGCAGGGGTCGTTATTGTTTTAAGTGTGTGTATGTGAGCCAACCAGTAGCCTGTTGCTTTTTAGCTATTCTCCCCCCTTTACGTCAGGAGGAATGCAGCGAGGAGGTCATGCAGGATTCCTTTTTCCTCCTCCTCCACGCTGGCTTGATTCCCAAATGCCGCCATGGACACAAGCATGGAAAAACATATTTTCATATTGAGATCGCTGACACCCAAATTGAGAATCTCCTGCAAACCCTAACGCACTCCAGCTGTAATCGTTTCCGCACAAAAAAAAAAAGGCAAGGCAGCGGAACTAATATTGTTACTGGCGGTGAGAGCACGGTGGAATAGCAGTTAGCAAATCTGCCTCGCAGTTCGGAGGTTTGGGGGTACTTACCCTATCAACAATGTGCAGTATGGGGTATATGCCACGGAAGAGGCGGGACTGGTTTTTTTTTGCACATCAGTTTGTTTCCGGTTCGGTTTGCGACGTGCGGGCTGCGTCAAAAATAATTGTGCTTCCGACTTTGTGCCTCTCGGTGGCGCGTTCGCAACCCGGACCGGGTGCAAAATCACGTCCCGCCTCTTCCGTGGCATATACCCCATTGAACTCCATAGTCTCCTCAGTTTTATTGCAGCCCTTAGTCTCCTCTCAAAAACCAAAACTACAAATCAAAACACTTGGTATATCCGTGGACACACTGCAATATTATTATCCACAGTCTCCACTTTTCTAAACCACTTAAGATTCTTTGGTGCCCTTAGTCTCCTTGATAGAAAGCATCTCGATTAAAAGACTAAAATAAAGACACATGCTGTGCACACTGCAGTATTATACTCCACAGTCTCCACTTTGCTTTTTCTTCACACCCTCATTTTCCTCTTGGATAAAATGTACCTGCTCACCAACAGCCGCATTTTAGTAGCTGTGCAGCATTGCACTCCATTGTCTCCACTTTGCTGCAGCATTCTAATTCCTTGTTGCCCTCAGTCTCCTCTTCAATCAAAGCCAAAATAATGAAAATAAACACATGGTAATGTTTGCTGAGCCAGTTGCTATGACTTGGCTACAGCAGCCCTGTGTCTCATCTTGGATGAAATATGTCTCCTCGACGACAGCTATATTCCGTTGCTGTGCGTTACCTCTGGATGCCGTCATATTATACACCACATTCTCCACTTTGCTGCAGCGCTCCGTTTTGCTGCCCTCAATCTCCTCTTGAATAAAATCCCAAATGATGAAACTAAACACACATATTAGCATATTATTACCACATTGCTAGCCATGGCTTTGGATGCCGCAATATTATAAGCCATAGTCTCCACTTTGCTGAAGTGACCCTCAGTCTGCTCTCGAACGTAATCCCAATTGACAAAAACAAAACATAGCTGCATGCCTGTTTGCTTACCCCGTCGCTGTATCTATGCTCTGGATGAGTATCCACTTACTGCAGTGACCCATAGTCTCCACTTGGATAAAAAAAAAAACGTGTCGTATTACCAGCAGTCAGATGGCAAAAAGTAAACACGAGATGTTTGTTCTCTTTTCGTGAATTCCGTGTGGCCTACGTGGGACAAACCTTGCCAATTTGCAAAGTTTGAGACATTTTCTTGAAAACGCGGGTTAAATTCACCATCTCCCACTTGTCACTTTATTCATGGACACGGGTTTGCATCCCTAGACCAAATCGGTGTTCACGTGGCAGCACGGAAGTCGAGCAAAGCGCAGCAAGGACGCTACCGAAGTGCTGCTGCTCTCCGAGTCTATATCACACGTAAAGAGGCTGACAGGTTAGGCAATTTTAAATGAATTAGGCCGTGAATAATTTCCCAACGTGTCACAATGTATTGGGGGTGAGGGTGTACTTTTGAGCCACTGGTATACAGCTTAGGAGAGGAGTTTCTTTCTTCTTTTTTTTTTTAAAGCATTTGAAGCGCACCCAATTACATTGGGCACGCTCACCTGAAATGACGCCGACATCGATACGCGCTCTTGCCCGACGTGAACGTAAAGGCAGAGGAAGTAGGACAGGAGAGGAAGAACTGGGCGGGCATTCGGGGTGGGGAAGAAGATGGGCTTGTAAGAGAGGGAAAGTTAAAGGCGAGAGGAGGAGGAGGAGGAGGAGACGGATGAAGGCGCCGGCGAGGGGAGGGATGATGGGAGGGAGGAGGAGGAGGAGGAGGAGGGTTGATCTCTGGGGTTTGAAGCGCATTAGTATTCATAGGGAAGAGGAGGCCACAGACAGCAGAGAAACAGAGCGACCAGACAACAGAATACCACACGCACACAAACCTCGAGTATTATGTGGAAGCTGCGCACGGTGTAATAACATCTCATAGTTGCACATGGGCACGCAGCCGCTGGAAATCCTCCCTGGAGACACTTCCCCAGACGAGGACCCCCCACCCACCCCCAAGTGCACTTCCCCCTCCATCCCTCCCCCCCCGGATCAAATCTGACTCTGGAAGCATCTCTCCCTCCCTCTCGTCAATAACGAGGGCTGCGGATGATGTCTTAAGGTGACCTTAGCTCGCTTAGCGTATGTACCTGCAGATGTTGGAAGGAAGTGGGGAGAAGAAGACGACGACGCGAGAAACAACGCTCACGCCGGTAACGGCCCACAGAGGGAAGAAGAGGAGGAGGGGGGGGGGGAAAATGGCAACATTCTGGCTGTGCTATTCATAGTCGCTCTCTTCAGACTTTGTATGAGTGTGTGTGTATGTGTAGGGGGGGTGTATGTGTGGGTGGGCAGGTGGTGTACAGCTGACAGTTGATTTGCTGTGACACCAGACACACTGGCTGCTGCCTTGGACTCTCGGGGCCTCGATCGCAGCGTCCCCTGGAAGCCTGGCTTACATGTGCGCGCACAAACAGTAACTGTACCTTGGATAAGAGGACAAGAATCTAGCACAAGTTGACAAAAATGTCACACATCGACATTGCGGACCTAAAAAAAATGACTGCAAATGTTGTAATATGCATGCCAGGCTAGAATTGAGATGATGTCCACCTGTTTTTACCCATCACAGGGGTCGGCCATTTTGTCACATATCGACTGAAAGTGACATCACAGCTGCGTTAAGGCTCAGGTAACAACTCAGCTTTTGAACGACACATGACCAAACTCAGTCAACAGGTAAGCTAGTGGTTGGTCATTACCTGAGCCTTGAAGCAACTGTGATGTCATTTTCAGTCGACAGCAAGTGGCAAAATGGCTTCCCTCCTAAGATGGAGAGAAACAGGTGCATTTTGCTCTACTCATATTGCACAAAAGGACTTGGGATGACTTCCCCCTTTAGCTCTTTTACTGCCACTCGTTATCAAAAAAAAAAAAAAAAATTAAATATGACAACGGTTTTGATCATTCGCATCATCCTTGAAAAAGTTCTATTTCATCAGATTTCATCAGATTTCGTCATGATTCATTGTAATTTCATACACCGGCAGTCCATTGAAAAGAGATACAATGCTGCCATCTGCTGGCCATAGTTAGTGAGTGTTTTTGATTCCACAACCTATTGACAAGGCAGCGCTGCACTTAGAAGTTGCACTGCCCATTGATTAAAAAAAAAACAAAAACAAAAAAAAACCCGTAATTGACGTCATTTAACGTTTCTGACGGCATAAATCGTGATTTTATGAGTCGTTATTAAACGTTTTTGGCAGTCAAAGTGTTAAAGAAACATACATACTACTGTATAGTGGTGCCTTGAGATATGAGTGACTGGAAATTGATTGCTTTGTCATAAGAGCTCACATTGGAACGATTTTTAAATTTCAAAACAAAAAATTGCACTTTGTGTATTTAAAACAATCACATAGCTGAGCCTTTCAGCTTGCAAGCTTAAAGGTGGATTCAGTGATGTTTTTGAAAAGTCTCGTCTGGAGGAAACGCCTCCCAAATGTCGCTAACGTCCGAGCTCATCTTCATCAGTCTTTGCAGCCGGCCTCGCTTCGTACGGATGTCCTCTCGCGGCTCTCGGTGATTTTCAAAGTATGCGGTCAGCTCGGTGGAGCCACGACGATGAATGACCGAATCCGAAGCTCACTACACGAAGTTAGCTACATGCTACAAACACTCAGTGTGCAGGCGCAGCTAGGAACGAGCACGCACGACGTCGTTACGTAGATTGATTGACAGGATCGCGAAACAGTCATGAAGATGAGCAGCCACAAAAACATCGTTGAACCCACCTTTCATGCTAATGCTAATAGTGTTTATGTTGCGGCACTTTAGCCCCCAACCAGACTTGCTCCACCCCTGACTAATATTTGAAACCGGTGCTCAAAGGGGGCGTTGCCTGGAGGACCGTTGGGCTTGCTTTGGGCGTGGTCTGGCTGTGATTGACAGCATCAGTGAAAATTACAATCTAAATCATTTCTAAACTATGACAAGCTAGGCTATATAAACTACCCAAATGCTATGCTAATAAATCGCTAACCTGAAAATCTATTTAAAATGTTTGCAAAATGCTGCTATTTCATTTCCAACTCGCTAAAGAGGCGTGTACGAGAGTAAGTAGGAAGTACGCAAATGGAGAGAGTGAATGTCTTAACGATCCTTAGTGATCTTTGCTCGCTACCACATCATAGGCATCCAATGAGAGGAGCTCCAGATGCGAATGGAAAACAGGAGCTGGGGTATGGAAAAAATAAATAATAATAATAATAAACGGAGTGAAAAAGGGAGTGAGAGCAAAAGAGTGAGATCCCATCATGCACACATGCGGCGCGCGGAGATAGAGGAGGCTGTTGCCATGGCGGCAGAGGCTGCATCCTTTTGTTAAGGATGTCACTCAGGGGGAATCAGGGCTAATGAGGGAGGACTTGGCGCCCGCGAGTGTCGGCGTGTTTCCGCCGCTGCGATTCTATTGCGACTTTTTTTCTTTCCTTTCTCCAAGACATTGTGATGTGTCTGCACGGGGGGGGGGGGGGGGATGCAGAACAGGAAGTACAGTGGAGGAAACAAAACAGAGACGTGACGTCAAGCAGCGGGTCAGGCGGGTCCGTGTGGAGAAATGTCAATGCTGCGTGTGTCACCGTCCATGCGCCACTGAGACTTAAATAGGAGTGTGTGCGTGCCGCGTAGGTGGTTCCTTCTCGCCGCTCTTCATCTCGCTGCAAAATGATCCTGGAATCAGAGAAGCGAGCTTTCGCTTAATCTGCCCGCTCTGCTTCCGACTCTCCTCAGCGAGGAGCCTTGAGCGCCCTCGTGGAGCTCCTTAGCTTGTAGTTTGCTGTCGGAATTTGCTTTGGAGAATGATTTAACCCTTTTACCTTGATTTCTTTTCAAATAGTAGGGGGTGGAATCAAAAGTGAAACAAAATGCTTCACAGCAACTCTTATTGGAGGAAGGCACCAATCAGCAGCTTTATTTATTTAATTAATTTATTTATTTACTTGAGGAACACACCAATCAGCTTGCTTATTTATGTATTTATTTATTTATTTTAATTAAGAAAGCCCATTACCCCTGCTACCGGAATGCTAACATACAATGTCAAACTCCAAAGGCACACGTGCTAACAGTTAGCATCAGCAGCTAACAGCTAACATCTATGTGGCGTTGTTGCTACCCTCGAACGCAAACAATGATGGACACATAATGTAACAATACTAACAGGCTTGTGTACTTTTATCTTCTGTAGAACAACTAATAGTACTAGCAGACTTAGAAGTGAAATGATTAATAAATTGATGCTGTCTGTCCCCACGTGGTCAAAGGCATGCGCACCAGAATGAGCAGCACAAAATGGAAAGAGGGAGTGTGGCATTACTGTAAGTAGGATCTTGTAGATTGATATTTTTTTTCATTTAAAAAAAACAAAACAAAACAACATAATTTAATAGTGGCCAGGCTAGAACAGACTGTCATTTTCATTTATTTTAATTGGGGAAGATGTTTGAGATATGACTTGTGAGTTACAGTCGTGGTCAAGTAGTGAAGTAGTCTTGTATTATCCATCCATCCATTTTCTTGACCGCTTATTCCTCACAAGGGTCGCGGGGGCTGCTGGCGCCTATCTCAGCTGGCTTTTGGGCAGTAGGCAGGGGACACCCTGGACTGGTTGCCAGCCAATCGCAGGGCACACAGAGACGAACAACCATCCACACTCACAAGCACACCGACGGGACAATTTGGAGCGCCCAATGAACCTGCCATGCATGTCTTTTAATGTGGGAGGAGACCGGAGTACCCGGAGAAAACCCACGCGGGCACAGGGAGAACATACAAACTCCACCCAGGAAGGCCGGAGCCTGGACTCGAACCCGAGTCCTCAGAACTGGGAGGCGGACATGCTAACCAGTTATCCACCTTGCCGCCCAGTCTTGTATTACTGATACAACATCACTAAATGAGTTGGGGGTTCGAATCTGTCGAGTTTGCGTTTTTTTTTTTTTTTTTTTAATAATGCAAGTCAATTTTGAATGGATCCGGCCTATTGTTGTAATCCAAAGTGTGGGTGAAGGTTTTTGTTTTTGTTTTTTTTGTAGACACGTGTAGTTGGAAAAAGGCATTTACAAAAAAAAAAAAAAAGAAAAAGGAAACAGGCATTTACATTTTGCACCGTTGTGGGAGTGAACACAGCTGACTTGCTTCCCAGTAAATGGAAGCGGCTCCTTTCAGCCGGTTCTTCCAAATTCCCTAACATGCTAAAGGGGGCCTGCATGTGCATGAAAATCATGTACGCCGTCTATAAAAAATATAGAGCCCCATCCAAATGGTCATTTGACGATGCGCCCTGGTGACCATTTACACTCGCTCCGTCTATGTCAGTCTGTCTGCAGTGTGTTTGCATGAAGGCGATGTTTATTACATCCGAATGTGAGGCCTTTTATTTCGTTTGCTGCATCCTTCTCCACTTATTTCCTCCGTTTTCAGGCAGGAATCAAAGCTTTTGAAATTCCAGCACTCTGCCAGAGAAGTTAATCTTTTATTATGTGCCCTCTCTCATTCTTCCTCACCCTTTCTTATCTCCACCCGCCTCCCTCACCCTCACTAACAGCGGCGGCATGTCCTTGCAGTATTCTAATGATTCATATTTCACACACGCTACCTTTTTTTTTTTTTTTTTTTTGAATTTTGGCCCACGGACGCGTCTTCGGGGGCCTGGCCGGTCGACCGACTTAATTGAGCGAGCGGCAAGACGGGCGCTTGAAATGCATTCTGACCGCGTTGATTAAAAACATCAATGCAATCGCAGGAACACACTTTGTAATGAAGTGGTGAGGGGCGGGGGGGGGGGGGGGGGGTCAAGGGAATGACGTGGGAACGATGATGCGAATGGAAGGAGGTCTCATTCCTTTTTTTTTTTTTTTTTTTTTACATCCACCCCCAGCCCATCCTTTCCCTCTGTCTGTCCGTCCGTCTGTGCCTTCTCTTTGATCTCAGCCTCTGCCCCCCCTGCACACTGCATATTAACATGCCCGAGCCCCTGCTTGGTATTCCGAGGCGGGCACCGGGATGCCAGTCTCCATATCCTCCGCTCTGAAAGAGATGCGAGAGGGGGGCGGGGGGTGTCGGGAAAAAAAACAAAAAAAAAACCTGTCTGTCTCAAGATGCTTATCCCGCTAAATGGGTCTGAAATAGCAGGAGAGGGGAGGCAGGAAGCGGGGAAGAGACACGCACAGGCGCAGACGCGAGGAAGCAGATTTTTTTTTTTTTTTTTTTTTTTTTTTTTTTTAAAGCTGAGGCTGTAATTAAACGCCACAACCACAACGGGCCGATATTACAACCAGGGGGAAGAAGAAAAAGGGATGCAGATATTAATAAACAGGCGAAAGCAGTGTTTGGGATTAACACGCTCGCTCTCTTTCACTATCTTTTTGCCTTTTCTTTCTTCCGCTCGCTCCCTCTCGCCTCCTTCCCGCTAAGCCCCGGGGGAAGGCACAGCTTTAGTTAAACTGCTCTATTAAACGGCGCCTGCTGAGAAAATCAAATTATAACTTGCTTTAATCAGTGTGTATCAGTGGCCCACACAGGAGCAGGCGGCTCTGACAGCACGGAAGCGTGTGCGCGTGCGCGTGTGTCTGAGGAGACCTGAGGGATACAGACCTGCTCCGTCTGCTTCCGTTCCCATGGCAACAAGCAGGGGGGAATATGGGCTGAGGAATATGTGCATGCATTGTTTCCTGTCTGCAAGCGTTCATAGGCAGAAATAGCATCATGCAAGGTGGTCACCCCCCCCCCCCCCCGACTCCCATCATCGTCATCATCATCATCATCATCATCATCATCAGTCCACGTCTCCCCGCCCAACGTCTACTCGTAAATCCCGCTCTCATTAGGAAGCCGTCTTAATTGTCCTCGCCTCTGATTAGTCTTTAACAGTCCACTTTAGTGCAATGGAGAGGCACAGGTGGGTGGGCTCGCGCCAGAGGGAGGGGAGGGGGAGGTGTGTTGTTGTTTCTAATGACCGCTTAATAAACATTGTTTTAGTCGTCGCCGTCGCCGATGAGTGGCACAACACGACTGCAGGCGACGGTAAACAAGAGCGGGAGGAATTGGGCAACCGTCGTCTGCCATCGCCGAGCAATTTACTCGTTTTTTTTTTTTGTGTGTCACGTGACCGCCACTGCGCGGGTTCGGTGCGCTGGTTTGGTTCCTCCCACATTCCACAAGTTTTGGAACGGCAAGGTCAAAGATATTTGGGTTTCAGATCAAAAGTTTCGAATTCCAGCTTTTATTTCATGGAGATTTCCATCTTGATTTGAAGGACAGAGCACCTTTTGATCGAATCCACCTCGTTTTGAAGTGAGCAAAAGTAATGGAACATGTGACTGATGAGTGTTTATACTTGCTCAGGTGTTACCTTTTAGATCGACTGTTTCAACATTAGGGTTGTTCTTGTGTTTTTTCTTTGGGTTTAACCTGTGTAAACTGCAAACATGAAAATCAATTCAGCTGTCTACGAAACTATTTTTTAGGTATGGGGCCGATACCATCCTTTTTTCAAGTACTCGAGTACTGGTGACGCAGACGAGTGAGTACAAGCGAGCGATGGCGGAGGGGGAAGATGTGAAGTGAGTCCTCCTTGCCTGTAGGTGGCGCTAGCTTGCGGCAGTTTTTCACCAAAACTTCACCGGTTTGGAAATACTTCAAATGACGAATGCAACGTGATTTGGTCGCAGACTTGATGGAGCTTTTGCAAGTCTAAACAACGTTATTCACTTGAAGTGAATTTGATCACGTCTGTCCCAATACTTTTACTCACTTGAAAAGCGGGCGGCTTCACGCAAAAGGTGCTTCGACAGATTCGTACTTCTGGACAATCGAAGTCTCAATTCCGTCGACTTGATGCTTAGATTGTGCTCTGACTCGCGCAGTCACCTGTGGGACAGGTGTGTGCCTTTCCAAATCATGTCCAATCAACTGAATTGACCACAGGTGGACTCCATTATGCCGTTAGAATTAGAAACAGGATGAAAAGGGAATACTCCTGTACATGTGATTACTTAGTTTTTTAATTTTAAAAAATTCAAATGCAAGAAATTAGTTGGCATTAAAATAAGTTAGCATTTAATGCTAACATTAGTACAATATTTTGTAATGTAGCGCATGACTGGCATGTAACAGTTTGTTTCGGTCTCTATCGTCGAATTGTACACAACATTCAGTGAAATCGGGTAAACCAAAATACAGTCGACTATATTCTTCTGCTTTATCACCATTGCATAGAGTGCACATGCCTCAAGTGGGAGCATCCTGATGCACGCCAGGCGTCAATAAGAATGTGCGAGGAGCCGCTTTGGCTCGTTACTCATGGCAACAGTGCGCACCAAGATAATCGAGTGAATGACGATTGGCCCGGCTGACGCGCTGCTCGCTGACCTCACTGCTGCACTCAACCAGTCTTTCTGCAACCGCTACGCTGTCAAACCAACTTGTTTTTTTGTTTTTGTTTTTTTTATTCTGACCAACACAACAAGCCTTTATTGCACATCATGGGACCAAAATGATTGGACCACATTCACTTCCTCAGATTATTTTTCATACTATCTGAGTTTTTAAATTTTTTTTTTTTTTTTTTTTATTATTCAACGATCTGTCCTTGAATTTAGTGATGTGAAGGTTATTTTTTGGGGGTTTTTTTTGGTCCTGGCTCCGAATTCAGCAGTCTGTTTACTTGCACGGTATGCATTAGTATGCTCCATATTCATTTGCCAAAAGTAGCATCTTTATCAGCGGAGCGGCGAGACATCCATCCTCCGCGTACCACCATGCAGCAAAAGAGTGTTTATGGAAGCGTTAAATAATGCAGATGGTAATATGATAAGTGAGCAGTCAACGTTGGCGTCTTGCTTTAAAAGAGGGATCGCGAGCAGATGGGCCGAGAGAAGCCTCGCGCGCACGCAAAGCGTCGATTCCATCCAGTGCCATACGTGCGATTGGGATCACGTGACCTGGATGTGGATTGCGGCATTTTCAGACGTGTCGTTAAAAGTCGACGGGGGGGGCGGGAGCGTCCGCCACGCACGGCTTTGCTTGTCTTGCATGCCTAATGCGACCCAGTGTGGGAATTCTGCCAGTCTTCTGTTCCACCAAATCATGCATACATGCACATACAACTATTTGCGTGTATGTGTCTGAGAGAGGGAGGGCAGAGCGTCGTGGTTGTGTCTCTGATCTTTACTAAGCGTGCACAAACATGTCCAACGTAGTCTGTGGTCTGCTTGTCGTAAGTCGCAAATATGCAGCACAAATCCCGAGATTTGTCATGCCCAAAAATACTCGCCGTGATAAATGAACGGCTCCGCTAAGAAAAGGGCCATTAGATACGCTATCGCAGTATACGCGGTGCGGGTTCATAGGAAAACGATTCGTGGGTCACCAAGCACTTAAGGTAGGCTACAGTTGAGAAAAATGCATGACTTCCATGTGACGCATTGGGAAACTACACAACTGAAATACAATGTTATTCAACACCATGGTTTTGCTTCGTTTTTTTTGTTGAGAAAATTCCCATGTGTCCTACCAACCAATTGAAAATGGGCATGTGCCATTCAAATTCACATGGGGTTACTCAGTGCGAGAGAGAATTTGTGGGGGGAAAAAAATCATGTGCAGGCACAACTCAGATCTAATTGGGGCCCCAAACTGGGGCCAGAAAAAAACTGTTGTTTGGGTGCGGCCGGACTTTTGGACAACCTGTGAAGTGCGCAGGCTCGCTCAATAATGTCGCAACACGTCCCCATGCGCAAAACGGGGCGCCCCAAGGATGATCGGGCCCTATGTACAGTGCGTGATCTACTCCAGGGAGGGGAGGCCATGCATATGCGCCCCTAAGACCAAAGGAAACTAGGTAAATGTCATTTTTTTTCTGTGGTCACTTGTTGCTAGGCAGACTTTATGGGGCAAAACTTTAGGCACGGGCATTAACTCATTTTTCTTTCATTTTATGGTGTCGTTTGGAGGCCTGCTATGACCCATGATCCAAATGTACAATAACCTAATATTACATGCACAACAAATTGATGAACAACTACAGTAGTTTTGAAATCATAAGGCAGTAAAATCTGTTTTTTCAAATATTACTTTTTTTTAATGCTTTCAATATCTCATATCTAAAAGTGAAGACAATTTTCACTTTTGTTATTTTACCAGGAAATCTGAAGTCGTAATTTGATTTCGTGGG
Source organism: Festucalex cinctus (assembly GCF_051991245.1). Lineage (NCBI taxonomy): Eukaryota > Metazoa > Chordata > Actinopteri > Syngnathiformes > Syngnathidae > Festucalex > Festucalex cinctus. Next base: position 28,548,350 of record NC_135421.1, read on the forward strand.
CTACATAAAATGATGTGGCGGACCGGATCTGGCCCCAGGCCCTTGAGTTTCAGACCCGTGTTATAGACCAGTGAAAAAAAAAAAACTTATACAGTATGTGGTTCTTGTTGACTCTGTAAGTCTGTATATTATATAGAATTTCCATGTTGCAGACTTTGTCTGGTAAAGTCATGTGTGCCCCACAGATGAGTGAAAAATGGATATATTACTGTATGCTTTTCACACTCACTTGTTAAAGTTATATTTGATCACTTGTTGCTAGGCGGAATTTGTGGTAAAAATTCGGTGTGCCCCTCAGATAAACAAAAAACTGCATATATGCCATTCACGCTTGTTTTGTAAATTCAGTTACATTTCCTTATGGTCACTTGTTGCTAGGCAGACATCATGGGGCAAAATCGTATTTGCCCTACACACCAATCAGAAATGTGTATATGCCATTCTGGTTCACTTGGTAATTTGATCCAATTTTCATGTGTTCACTTATTGCTAAGCTTTGTGGGGCAAAATTCAGTGTGCCCCATGAACGAAATAATACATAATATAAACTTTCACTCTCAGTTGGTGAAGTACTTTATATTAGGTCATTAGGTCAAGTTGTGGGGAAAAATTGTGTAGCCAACAGATCGATGAGAAGAAGAAAAAAAAAAGATATACAGTATGCTATTCATGCTAATTTGGTAAATTAGAATAAATTTCCATGTGGTCACTAGTTGTTTGACAGGATTTGTGGGGAAAACGTTTGTCCCAATAATTAAAATGAATTATCATCATTCATACTCTTTTGATAAATAAAATATCCATCTGGTCACTTGTTGCCAGGCAAGTTGTATATTAATTCGAATTCATTTGGCACTTGCATGACTGTCAGTCTGTCGCTGCTAAAATGTTACAAAACACTGATAGATTTTATGATTTTAACAGTTTAACCCTGACATGGATTATATTTGTAGAATTTTGTGTTTCATTATTTCCTATGGGAAAAAAAAACGTAATTCATCATATTTCATTCATATCACAGGTTTGCGTTTCATAGAAGCAAAAGCAGCAGGCATCAAACGGCACATTGTCAACATGAATGTCCTGTCGTTTGCGAAAACGTCTTTTTTTTTCTTCTTTTTTTTTTATAATAACTTTGAAAGCCCTTCGAGACTTATCACAACACACACATTCACGCGTGCGTATACAATGAGGCCATCTTAATAGTGTGTACACTTAAATAGCAATTAATTCAATCCCCAGTCGTCCTGATTATACATTTGGGTTACATTTGAAATGTATCTTGATGAATAATTGAGGAGCACCGCTCTCACGTTGCATGTCTTTAATGTTTCACTCTTCCTCGGAGGCTTGCGATAGTTGCTCGTGCGCGTGCGCGTGCGCGAGTGAGGGGGCGGGCTGACGCTGCGCCACAAGTGATATGATTTGTCAAGTGGCTGCGGTCTATTTTTAAAATTCCAAAATGTCATTAAGTTACTTTGCTCAGCGGGAACATTAAAGTGCATAGCAGTGAACGACTCTCATTTAATGGAATGATGAAAAACAAAAATCCACAATCTGTTCTCCCACGCTCTTGATCATATTGTAATATTGTCACTTTAGCACGCCATTAATTAAAGTTGTACTAATCTATACTAATTATGACAATTTCTTACGGTCATCACTATTTATTACGATGCATGATTGCCACACAACATTCCATGAATTCCAAATGATAATGGGTTTACTGTACATGAAAAATAAGTTTCAAAATATCATTACACAGTGTTCAACTTATTTTGATCACGATGTTATGCCTTATGCGTTACCATGATATATGGTGATTCACTTATTTTTTACACTTGTATGATAGTGAAAAATGCTAAAAACTTAATCTCAGGTTTGTTTTTTTATGTGTCACAGTTTGACCCAGTAATTATTGAGGGAGCCAGGAAGAGTTACAACACATGACATCATCAAGGCTGGGAAACTACAAACTATCCCGGAGGGGAGGAGTTAAAAAAAAAAAAAAAAAAAAAAGTAGACCACATGATCTGTTGAAACGTTGCTGCCATATTGCATTGTGGGCAATGTATGGCTCTTAAATGAGTTTGTAATGATGAGTAGAAAACGTCCAACTAGAAATATCATCATAGAGCCCTGAAAATCTTTCAATTTAAACCATTGTTTAATTAAATGTACACAATATTTTATTTTAGGGATACAATTATATTCACCAAACTTGTAGTTAAACAAATAACCCTTTAACAGCATACTTTAAAATACATGATGGATGAATGGGTGGATATAATAAAGCTAAAAAGCAACAACCTACTATTAAATATGGAAATAAATTAATTTTGATTGCATTTTAATTGAATACAGATGCACCAACGTCGTGCAAAATGGTGAGCCCATATGCGTATTTACAAAAAAAGTTAATTGACCATGTTTCAAAAAGTAAAATAAAAGTAAAAATATTCAAATGTTCAAATGTTTGAATTGATTGCAGAGATGCCAACATACTTAGAGATAGTATAGCATCCAATAAAAACAAACTTAAAATTATTAATATTACTTTATATGAAGAAAAAAATATATACATTAATATAATAGAGGAATAAATTGTGTTTGCATTTGAATTGATTTGAGATATGCCATAGTATATAGGGACAATGACATCTAAACGCATTAGCATATTAAATAATAAATTATAGGCTATATTTTGTATACGGTAGTAAAAAATAATAATAAGAATAATAATACAAAATAATGGCTTCCATTTAAATGATTGCAGGAACATCAAGTAACATCCGAACAGATATTTAATAAAATAACACGTTCCAAAAAAATAAATAAATAAATACAAAATATATATATATATATATATATATATATATATATATATATATATATATATATATATATATATATATATATATATATATATATATATATATATATATATATATATATAATTAGTGACGTCATCCATCCATCATCCATAGACGATGATGTCCGTCGCGTTTCCATACTGGGAACTTAGGAAGTCTGTCGCAAAAACTGACAGAACTCCCCCAACCCGGAAATTAACTACTAAAATATGAATTCGTTGTTTATCCAGGTGTTCTGGTGAATGTTTATTTGATTAATTTGTTTAGGGAATGCGCACACTAGTGTGCCTCTACTGTCCGATGGCAGCCTCACTGGCACACAGACCTGACCTAGAATTGCTACTTAGAATTCGGAGCAAACCATTTGAGCGCAACGGAGAGGGGTGCTCCCGTCGGCGGTAGTGCTAGTAGACCGACGTCAGGAAATTTTGACTGGGACGCAATGGAGTAGGACCATTGGAAAACTCGGGTGAAGGGGGGGGGAGACGTGTTTGTATTTTATTATGGTGCCGCGACCATGTTGTGATTTTGGCATGCCGGGAAGAAGGAGGAATTAAAAGTCCCAGGTGAGTGTCATGTTTTTGGTGGCCCTCGACCAATCCAGGTGGACAAGAAAAGAGAAAAGTATCGCCAGTGTATAAGGCACACTTCGCCTCCTGGCAACGGGGCACACGCGGGGTCCTCCTCCCGGGGACAGCTCACTCCGGTATCCGTCCGTCTCCCTCCCGAACGACACCCCCTCCCCACCCACCCACCCGAAGGCTCTTCGGCTGCTGGCTAGCGAAGCCCCGCGTCGCGTCCACAGCCGTGGCGGACAACCGAGGCGCTCATTTTCCACGTTACAGAAGCCCCATTTTTTTTTTTTCGCCTCCACTCCCCCTCCTCCTCCTCCCATTCCCACCAAGCAACCAGCGCGACAAAAGCGGATTATTCACGATGGTCTCGGCATGGCGCAAAAGCCGCGGAGAAATGCTGTTTTTTTAGCCGCCGACAGCGGAGGACCGCCCGAGCTTGTTGGTGAAAATGGAAAAAAAAGGATACAATGCCCGCTGCGCGTGTTGTGCATTCCACGGGAGCTCCGCGGACGTGGGGTATTGTATTTTTTTGTCTCATTCAAAAAAAAAATTATATATATATATATATATATTGCTCTTTGGTGTGATTTGTACACGGCAGCGGTGAGAGATTATAAAGGCCTTGAGCCTTCTCATCTTAATTGTTACATTGTTAACGGAGCTAGCATAACTTGAACAACGCACGCCCGCCGACCGAGGGCCCTCACATTGGGGGGCTTTTTCTTTATGAAGCCACGGCGACACCGCGAAGGCACCTCTCCGCGTTGCGTTTGCGGCCGGGCGAGACGTTCGTTGTTCTCTCCGTCCACTGGCCTCCCTCTTCGGGGAAGACTTTGTTTGCGCTGGCCGAGAGGCTCCATGAATGCTCAAGTCCTCCTTCCACCCCCACCCCCCACAATCACCCCCACCACAGCAGCAGCTCTGTGGTGAAACAGGAACAACTTCTTTTTTTAGAAGAAAAATGGGAGAGAAAAAAAAAAAAAGTTCCTGGAGTTTTTCAAGCGCCATTGGGCTTGACTTTTTTTTTTTTTTTTTTTTTTTGTGTCCACCAGGAGTTGTCCAAGTGGGGCGCTGAGATTCAATGGGGAGGTGGGGGAGTCTCGATTCTCGAGACGCAGGACTGATGCGTAGCCGATGTGTGCTTTAAGTTTATTTATAGTTTGGGGTTTGTAGCCCTGTGTGTGTATTTTAGGAGGCAGTTTGTGAGGAACTTTGTGCGTCTTTGTGCTGTGTCACACACACTTGAAACACGCCAAAGTGTGTGTGTGTGTAGCTTTGTTTTTATTGGACCGGAGCCACAGGTTCTTGTAGTGTTAGCATACTTTTTTTCTGGTGTCCACAGACTGCAATAGTCTATATTTTCAATTTGGTCTTTTTTTCTTTTTTTTTTGACCACTTAAAGTCTTGTTTTGTTTCACATTTCTCGCATTCTGGGTGATGCTCTTTTCAGGTTGGTCCAGTTATCGTCTTTTATCATCCACAACTAAACGATGCTAAAGCTAGTTAGCTTCCAAGAAGATACCATCCACAAGTTCTTAAGAGTTTCAGCACATTTCGAAATGTCCCTTTTTGTCACGTGTTGCCTAATAAGCATACATCAGAATTGAAATTGACCTTCATAACGTGTAGCCATGATATTTTGAGCACATCTTGTCGGTTAATACAGAACGAATCTGTACACTATCCACAAGTTTATCTATCTTTAGCAAACTTCAAAATGCTCCCCATTTAGCCTGGAGTTTTTTTGTCTTTGTAAGGGTAAAGCTTTAAGTTTGATCATATCAACAAGTGCTTAAAAGTGTCAGCACACTTAAGCTCCCCTTATCATATTGTCTTATAAAAATACATTGGCAGTGGAATTCAAATTTATATTGTGTAGCTGTGACATACCGATTTATCAGAATATGCAACCTGTGCAGCCAGGAGGTTAAAGTTTTAGCCGAAGATGAGCAAATCCATCAATACAATGTCCTGTCATTGACGGATGTCCACCTTTTCGGCGAATGCGCCTACATTTTTGACAAGCGCTTTATTATACGAAGCCTCATAAAAAAATACTCGGACTGAGCACCAACTGTAGCAGGTTTTTGCCCGTCAATCAGGGTCAGTACAGACGCTCCTTTTTAGGGGTGCACCGATCACAATTTTCCAGCCGATCACCGATCCCCAATCTTTTAAAAAGTCTGACCTGCCGATCCCGATTTTTGCCGATACCGATTTTTTTCATGTAAAGCAGCTTATATTTTCAGTGTTCCAGTCTTGTTTCATTGGAAAACAATGAACAACATTGGCGAAATAATACAAATGGGTTGTTTTAACTGCACATGAAGTAGTTCTATCAAATAAAAATACAAATCCTTTTAGTCCTCTCAGCAGAAGAGGCTTTTTTCAGACCTCTGAGGAGGGAGATGAGATTGGTGGAAAAGATCAGTTTATTTTTCAGGGATCGGCCGATCACCGATCTTCCAAAATTAAGGAAATCGGGGCCGATAAATCGGCTGGCCGATCGATCGGTGCACCCCTACTCCTTTTCACTCCATGTATTTTCATGAGGTTGCACGTCGTAAAGCAAAAGCACTCACCGAAAATGCGGAAGCACCCGCCAAAAGGTGGGCATCCGTCAATGACGGGCCGTTGTATTGACAGATTTTAGTTTTAGCAAATCATGTTCCTCTTGTCTTTTGTTACCTTGAATGGAATTCAAATTCTTTAGGAGTATGCAGTAAACGCCCGCTATATCATGTTACTTCAGTTTTCGCGATACTGCTATATCACAGGTGTATTTATTCTTGTCAGTGTTATTACATCCACCCATTCTCTGTATCCCTTGACTAGGGTTGCAGGCATACTGGTTCCTCTCCCATCTGACTTTGGGCAAGAGATGGGGCTGATTGCTTTATGCATCATTTTTAAGCTGTTCTAAGTTAAACCAAAAAACAAATATGGGCCCATTGTCAACCAAAGCTAAAGATGCTAAAGCTGTCAATTTGGCACAATCCAATCATTCTTAAAGTTAAACTACATTTAGACATATGTTCTTATCATTTGTTGGTGTAACATTTTGAGCATTGATTATTGGTTAAAATGGAAAACCTGAACCTTGTGTCACCCAAAGCTAAATGTGCTAAAGATAACTTTCAATAGGACACTATTTGCAAATTATAGTTTTAGCACACTTTTAAACACACCTTCTCGACATTGGATATCTTAAGTATACTAATGTGATAGATTTAACATTTATAAGGTCTAGATGTGACATTTTGAGCTATTATTGTCCATTAAAATAGCAAATGGACAACTCCGAACGGCCGTGCATTTCTGATATTTCCTCAATGCAACGCTTCCCTTTGCACGATGAAAATAAACGGCATATTTTATTGCTTGTGACTAGCATACAAACCGGGCTGATTGTTATAGTAGTCGAATTACATTTTGTCACATTAAAGAAAAAAAAAATCCTCACAATTCAAATTACAACTATTTAAAGCCCAATGCTTTTCAGTCAGCGGAGAGTTTCCTTTCTCCGTGTAAGACTGCCATTTTGACTGACGTAAACTCGGAATTGCCCATACAAACGTTGTCATCCTAAATTATGAATGCTAGAATAATAGAGTTGAAGTACTGTATTTGAGCTTTAGATGTGGCATTTTTGGCCTATGATTGTGATTACAACCATTTTATGTGCTTTCCGGATAGCATATCTGGACCCTATTCACTGAGGGTGCTAAATGCTAAAGTTAGTTTTCAATTCAACACTTTCCACAGCTTCTTATGAAGTTTTAGTACCTAGTTAGAGCTGGCTACATGAATTGACAGTAGAATATCATTAAAATTATCCTGTGGGGGATAATCTCTGGCTTCATTTTATGCCTCTAATTTCATTTGAATTATTATTTTAAAACACACCACATCTCGACAAGAATAGTCTATAATAGACCAGAGACAGAAAGACCTGACCGAGGGGCGTTGCCAATCATTTTCCGTCCCAGCAGCCTCACTTTCCTTGGTTGGATTATTTACCTTCAGTTCGCACCGAAAGTTAAAAAGAAGGAATTGGACAGCACTTGAAACTAAACAAGCGTAACATCACAACACTTCATCATGAATAGGTCATGCTAGCAAATGTATGTTCCTACAGTTCATGTTCATGACGGTGAGGAGTGAAAGTCAAATCTTGCTAACATTTTGGATACAAACGACATGATAATACAAACTTAGATGGTGACCGTGTAGACTGATATTTCTGCGGTTATTTCCATTAAGAGCGGCTTTTAGATTTGGAGAGGTTAAAATAGCAAATCTGTGCTACCCACAACTAAATGCTGCGAGGCACGAGCGACCTTTCACTTGGATACGCAACAGGTTCCTTTTTCGAATCTTAACATGTCTCCTTCATCTTTTTTTCTGCCTTATAAAGCATCCTGATTAAAGGGAATTGATTGACATAAAAGGCACAGACATGACTATTATTGTCACTAAGCATATTATGTAGAGGATAAGATGCCACATATGGCAGCTAAGTATGCTAAAGCTAGTTTTCCTTGTTTTGTTCCCTTCCAAAGTGTTCACAGGTAATGGAATTTAGTGTGACCTTTATAGCTATTATAGGTTATGAGCACTTTTTTTTTTTTTTGGCTTATTGTAGTGGTTAAAATTGGCAGATAGGTAGCTCAGCATCAACCACAGCAAAACCTGTTTAAGAATGTGTGTAACCACATGTTCTTGTGTCCTTAGGTAATTGTGTTGTCTTCTAAACGCCTACGGGTAATGGAATTTAGATTACTAAGGTGTGTGCGCACACGTGGTTGCATGTGTGAGACATTAGTAATAATAATAATGATAATAATAATTGGCTGCAGAAAATGATGGAAAAGTACGTGATCGGTATATGTGTATTAAATTATCAGTGCCTTTTATTGCCGGTCACAAAAAAACGAATTCACAGCTTGTACTTTGCAGTCTGAATCCAAATAGTGACCAGCTTCTGTACAGTGTAGCGTCCCTTCACCCTTATTAACTTAATACAGCATGTGACAGACCGAACTAGTAACTGAATCATATCTGGGATGTCAATTTGAAACTTTTTTTTTTTTTTTTTTTTTTTTTTTTTAAATAAACAGCGTAGACTGTTATTTGAATCTGCGTAATCAATTAATTGAAAAATGATTGTCAGGTTAATCTATTAGTAAAAAAAAATGGTTAGTGCAGCTCTTAAAAAAAAAACAAAAAAACAAAAAAAAACTGTGACTTGTAACTCTTTTAGGGGAAAGTTGCTATGAACTTAGCACTTAAAGTACATGTGCATTCATTTTTCAGTTAAAAATAAATACAAAAACACTGTACAACCTGTTGATATTTTTTTTATCTGGTTTATTGACGTGACATAAAATTGATCGATAATTATAGGCCACTGATATTATCGGCATCCTTAATTCCAAATTTTCCAACCTTGGATGTGTTCAGATTTTGAGGTATCACCATACGTATCAGGATTTTGCTCAAAACATTTGTATTTTCAAATTTTGAAAAAAACATTTGTCACCCAAATCTACTACCCAAGAAAGTTTCCTTTGTGACATTTTGTTACATTCGTAGACAGAATTAGGTATATTTAATTGAATTTAAGTGTGCGCCCTTTTTGTGCCACCGAAGAAAGCATTTTATGGACTATTGTGTATGCGCTGTCCACGCTTGGTTTCCATGCACACAAGGCACACGTTCTTATTTGAAGACTGAGGGCCCCCTCAATTGCTAAGCAACACCGCTGTCTGCTTGCATCATTTATTTATGTGATGCACACAGGTTCTTATTTATCTCTTCTTCCAATTCGACACTGTCGTCTTTTCATTATAGCGACCTGTCAAATGTTTGTTGGCAATAAACCGGTACCCGTCCCGTGAGGCCGGTCGGCTTCCGATTTGGTTGACTTTCAAAATAAAATTTCCAGTTGCGATGAACTGTGTCAGGAATTTTACTCATTCACTCCCAGCCATTTTCACAGAAGCAGTCCCGTTCGCTCCCGGCTGTTTTACTGGATTTTGACTGATTTTGCAAGGACCACAGAATATTGTGTTGTATTGCTATAAACGCATGGAACCTATCAAAAGAAAGATTAAAGTCTCTTCTTTCATCAGGGAAAAAAAGTATGTTTCTATCTGTTTCCGTTTTGCAGTAATTAACATTAGAAGAGAGCTAAGTTTCATCAGTTTTCGCAAATCTATGCAAGTAATTGAGCTTTTTTTTCTACATGGCCCTGGTTGATTTCCTTTGATCTGCTGCCACCTGCTGGCCGTTTGTGTAATAACTACCATTTCTGCAACCATTCTTTGCAGTTGAGAGGCTGCGTCAAAGCCTTCTGTATGTTCTAGCATAAAAAATACAAAACAAAAAAAACGTATAAATACGTCTTTGGGACACTTAGAGCATTAAAAAAAAACGTATTTATACATTATTGGGAGTAAATGAGTTAAGAGGTCCGTGGTCGACAACGGTCTGATATATAACATTTTGAGGTTGCAATGGCACACTAACTAGTTTGTGCAATAGCTTAAGAATTTTTTTTTTTTTTACATTGCGGCTATAGGAACGGAACTCAACGTAGCAGGCTCCATCTTTATCCGGACAGCATAACAAACAGATGGATGCAAATGTGCTTGCGTTAGTCACAGAACAACCAAACTGAAGTCTTTTTTTTTTTTTTTCCCACCCAAAAAATGGTGAATACCGGCTCCTGCTGAGAGTCCTGTATCAAGCGAAGGAGAATTGAACACAAATAGGAAGCAGAAACCTCCCAAAATAAAACGGGCAGCAGCGCGAAAGGTGGCTTACCAGAAGCAACACTTCATGACTCCTGACGATCATCTCTTGAGTAGCGTGATACCAAAACAAAAATTCCCGTCTTTTTAAGACGCTTGACCTTTGAGGTATCTCTGTATACAAGATGGAGCACATGTAACCTGTCACAGGCTTTTCGTGTGGTCCCTCATCGCTTGAAGTTTAAATAAGTGTTTGGTTGGAAAAGGAGCGTAAACAGTCGGTGACCTAAAACTTTGCACCGCTTGTATGTTTGCTCCGTGTTGTCATGTCAACACGGGCGGACTGAGTGCTTTTCCTTGCCGCTGCGCTTGTTTGCTCGTCACCCGGTGAAGCAAAGTTTCTCTCTCCCTGTGTGTTGCAGGTGTGAATGACTTGTGGCTGTAGGGTGTCGTGAGTGGGCCAGCTTCCTGCAAGTGTACACGCTCGCGCGCGCACACGCTCACACACAGCCTCCGGGGGGGAGGGGGCTGACTGCGAGGGCTCCGGTGGAGAGCACACATCAGTGCCCAGGAGACCCGAGGCCTGGTCTTCCATATGAGGCCCTGCTCGAGGGGCAGGGGGGGCTTCTGAGGTAAGTCCGACTTGACTCTGCTGCTCTCTTTTTATCCCATTGAAATACACCTATTTTTTTTCCTCCATCTTTTTTGAGAAACTACAATAACATTTTTTTATTATTATTATTATTATTAGTATTATTATTTTTTATTCTTAAGGTTAGAACATAAAATCAAACTAAAAATGCCTAATGGGAAGTAGTGGTGGAATTAATCACTTCCACGGTGCATGCCACTATAATAAATCCTTTTAATAACTGTACAGACAATGTTTGAATAACATTCTTTGCTGTTACAATAATAAGTTTGCTGCTGTATAGTAAAATTGTGTAATCACCCTAAACTCTGCCACACATGGGGGTGAAGATTACAGCTTTTGCTTGGGTAGCGTCTTAAAAAAAACACAGCTTGTTTTCTGTTCTTTTTTCTTTCTTTTTTTTCAGTCAGTTTGATCATATTTTACTGAATAGCCATAACAGAGAAGTTTCTATTTTTTTTGTCATCTTAAAATTATGGTACCTTATGTGGTGGTATCTCAAAGAGACAAAAGCAAAAGACAATAATAGTGCATGGGCATTTGTGGACCCCTTTCATGGTGCCCAAGATCACCTTAGAACAGTACGGTAATAAAACTGTAACGATAATTAGGAATGCCATAAAAGAAAGGTCATAAAAATGTGTGAAAGTCACATGACCTATGCAGATTGAGGAGACAGGACTTAAAATTGTGCAGGGAAGTCGATCCCTTAGAGTAACTGTGGAAATTAATTCCTTAGACGAAGTGTATACATTGCTTTTAAAAACTCCAGTCCCAAAATGGGGTAAGCAGGCTAAAGGTACAGTGTGAAGCATTGACTATGTTTACATGACGTCAAAATTCCGGTTAATGTCAAAATTCTGTTTTCTGAAACATTCGGGAAAACCGTTTACATGAAAAAAGTTACTCACGCATGCGTGGTTATTTTGTTCAGTCGGAAAACCGCAATGCACAGATTGGTCATTACGCGGATTGACGTTATTTCCGCTTTTAACTTTCTACGGTCAATATAAGACCTTATATTCATAAATTCATTCATAAAGAGATCGGTTTTCTCCTCATTCTAAAAGTGGGATTATTTGCTTCCTTACTTTTTTTTTGTGTGTGTAACCCTGCTCGATTGTCCTTATCTTCCTCACACTAGTCAACAAAGTGGTGCCGTTGTTTGATAGCTTAACACTTCTATGATGCAACTGTGATGACTGCGGTGCATGTTCTCCCTCTTTTGACATTTATCTGCAAAGGCATCTGTAGCATTGTCGCGATGAGAGGAAGCCCTTGAGTTGCTAATGATTCCACGGGAACGAGGACGTCATAGCTTGCGCTCACTTGGCTCTATCTGCACGTTGTTTGGTCTTATTCTCCCATTTGGACACAATCATGGGACAAAAGTCGGTCATGCTGCTCTTCCTCAAATCTCCGTCCCGCCAGTTTATTTATCTGCTATCTAATCCCCCACGCATGTTAACTGAAAACCGTGGGGAGGTGAAGGACGCTCGGGAAATGGATATTGATGGAAGGCAGCAGAGGATTTATTTTTTCTTCTGTTCATTGGCCTCTCATCTTTCTTTTTGCATTTGTTTGCTCTGTGGGATTTCTAATTAAAACTCCAAAGATTTGTGCTATGTTAGAGGCGGTTTGCGCACTTCCCTACGGAGTGCTTTGTGGGGGGGCTCCTTTCACAGTCGTACAGATAATACATGTAGAAGTGTCTGCTTGCCTACCATATGGATTTTCACTCTCAAGACTCACTTTTTGTTGTTGCCTTTGATCCATGTTAATAACATTAAAATTCAGCAGCACCAGGTCGTACACTTCAGTTATGGTTCAGATCAGTTTAGTCCTGATCAGGCTTCTGTTTACATTTTGTGGTGTGGTACATCATAGCATAGTTTATCAACTACGGTTAATCGTTTTCTACAGTGTTTATCCTCATTCGGGTCACAGCTTCAAGTAACTAGTCTATCAAAATGAAAAGTCAGTCTGGTCTGCTATTTTTTGATCTATACAATGGAAACACCCCATCACCTTTGGGCTAGGTGGAGTAGGAGCCATTTCATTGGAGTTAAAGTTAGTATGGATGACAACACTTTATTATCCATCCATCCATTTTCTTAACCACTTTATTCCTCACAAGGGTCGCGGGGGGGGGGGGTGCTGGAGCCTATCCCAGCTGGCTTCGGGCAGTAGGAGGGGTACACTCTGAACTGGTTGCCAGCCAATTACAGAACACTTTATTAGTTGTTTTTCAAAATGGATGATAAACTGATAAACATTTTAGCTGACAATAAAGCTCATCACTACATAATACAACACTACATTATTGCAGCTTTTGTGACTTTGGGGATTGTTTTAAGGTGCTGTGTTTTTTTTTTTTTAATGTTTAATAGTGTACTATTAAATTTGGCCTTGTCATTAATAACTGGTATGGGAAATGATTCTGATGTTTTTACAAATGTCTAGGTCATGTACCTGTGCATTGTCAAGCTTATGTGCAAGCCCACCTGTTCCAATCCTTGAGGCAATTGTACCATGAATCCAACTGGAATGATCAGAACATCTGCATATGGCTAAAATTAGTCATTGCTGTCTGTACCAAGCGTTGACTATTGGAAGATGTGATGAAAAATGCTACATGTAAATCTTTTTTTGCCTATTCATAACATTATGGGTTATTCCTTGTACTGTTCCCAGTCCTCCCAAATACTTTTCAAGGGGGTAAAAGTAGTTTTGACATCGCTGTGCTGACTAACAAACAAACTGGAGAAAATATAACCTCCTTGGCAGAAGTAATGATCTCAAAATCCGTTAATACAAGCAATGTTTTCCATGGCTCTCCATTTGCCGGTTCACCAAACTTGACTGTCTGACCACATTCACTTATTCAGTGGCCGTGGTCTGACAGATTCAACTTAAATGGTAACGATGCACTTAAAGACTTGGCGTTTCTTTTTAGTGCCCGTTATAATTTTACTTTGTAAACTGGCATAAAAAAAAAACAAGATTAAAAAATGGCCACCTATTTTGTCAAATTAACACATACTGTGCATCAAGAGGCAGAGCAAATCGGCATCAACACACCCTTGTGCTCACACGCACACTTTCATACATACAATATAGTCGCCCATAGTGGTGACTTGCTTGTATGAAAGGCATCAAACTTGAGTTTTGTAATTCAGTGAGGATTTCATTTGATCCAGTACTTTGCTGACCATGATGGAAATATCACCACTTTAAAACACAACAACTGTAAATCACAACATTAAGGGAAAGCGGCCGCATGAGATGTCACTCCAAACAAATGTTTTAGGGCTCTAAGGACCAGCGTGGAGTTGTTTTTATACAGTCGAGCGTGCCACAGTGAACGGTTACATCAATAAGTAAAAAATGTTTTCTAATGGCAGCATTTTGTAGCGTTTTTGTGCAGGTCTCATAGGCCTATTTTCCACCACAAAAAATACACTTCAGTGCAGTTTGTGTTCTTTTTGTAGTTCCATTGTCATCTATTGGTGGTAATTGGAACAAATTATGTATTTAATTGATTTCTCTTGTGTAATTACATCAATGGCTAGGTACAATATGTGCATTGCCCTTTTAACAATTCGTTTATTCATTTTATCTCAGTGGTCTCCATGTTCTTTCTACACCACTTATCTAAATGACCAACTGTTATGAAAAATAATTATTTAGCACATATTAACATAAAGTTTATATTGTATTGTGGACTCCTATATTTTCTTTAACAATGGGCTTTTCATTTCTTGTGAATGAAGCAATATTGAAGTGACCTTGACTGATAAGCCTGGTCAGAACAGACTGATTGCTTTCCTGTCAAGCTGACCCTCCCCTTTCTCCTCTCAAAAAAAAAATAAAAATAAACAAAACCTAACCAGGCTGCATAAAAATCTTCCCATTATAATTTTACTGTGCACATTCTCACAGATCACTTCTTGTAGACTGCTCTGTAAGACTTGTGTATATTTGAAGCCTCAAATATAAAGAAACCCGACAGACAAATTGTTATCCAGACTGTTTTGTTCATCTCGACTAAATACTGAAAATTCCACAACACAACCTTATGGATATACAGTATGGCACCGCTGCCACCCGTTGATTGTTGGTCAACAGAGACTTTTTGTGAAATTGTGACAACCGGAATGAGATGGCAACACGACAAACATGTTTATGTTTTTCACAAACAAAAACTTGTCTTGTAGTAAAGACAATATGTTAAAAAGGAAGAACCCTGGAAGCTGGATGACCTCCGTTTACTGTGTGGTGTGTGTCTTCACCGAAATCGTTGGAGGTTTACACTATCATGCTGCTATGATGTCACACTGTTTGTGAGCCAACTTGCCAGATTATGGTTTACCAAACCAAACCATAGCCTGTAGGGGTGTTAAAAAAAATCGATTCGGCGATATATCGCGATACTACATCGCGCGATTCTCGAATCGATTCAATAATCGGCAGAATCGATTTTTTTTTTTTTTTTTTTTTTGGGATTCACACCTTGAGCATGGAAGAATGTTATATGAACGGAACATTAAGCCTTAATATTTTATTTTAATGCTGTTCAAACATGAAACAGATTACAACCTCTATAAGACTGAAATTTCAGACAAATAAATAATACATTTTCATATAAATCTTACACTCTACAAGCTTACTGATTAGTATTTTCTAAATTTGAATGAAAAAAAATCGCAACAATCGACTTATAAATTCGTATCGGGATTAATCGGTATCGAATCGAATCGTGACCTGTGAATCGTGATACGAATCGAATCGTCAGGTACTAGGCAATTCACACCCCTAATAGCCTGGCTGAACTGAATGAGTTGTACCACTTTGTGGAAACATGACTATACTCATTGAGCGTGATGTCAGCCAAGAGGGGTGGGCTCCGGATCTGCGGGGAAGTGACGGATCAGTCGGAATGCGCGCCCATCCATCATGCTGCTTTCATGTTTCTCTACTGTGATTGACAGTTGTGTGACAAGCAGTGACTTGCCCACCTGCCACCAACAGGAGAGATCTTCTCATGCTTGGCTGTTGTCATGTGGAAGGTCTCGTGGCCTTTGGGATCTTTGCAATAACTGCCCGTTTGATTTCTGTGGGACTCAGTGGGTATAAATAAATTACTCTAAGAATTCTATTGCTTGTTTGGAATTGTATTGTTTATTATTATTCTTACCTTGAAGGAAATGAGACAAAATTGAGTTTACAACATGCAGAAAATTGATGAATTGATTGTTAGTAATTTTCTCCTTTGTTGATCAAGGAAATTTGTGTGAAATGTCCATCCCCAGTTTGTAGACTGGGTTCGGGTCTCATTCCAGTTCATTTTGAAACAATTTTCCACAAAAACAATCAAATGTAATTAATCTGACTGTGGCGACCAATTCAGGGTGTACCCGATCTTTCACCCAAAGTCAGCTCAGATTGCTTCCAGTACACCTGGCGGCTGTGGTATAGAAAGTGAAAGGATGGATGACAATGCCGTTATATAATCTTTAGGAACTCTATTCTATAATGTCAAGAACAATGATGGTTCTCTGATTCATTTATTTGTGTCCAACTTAATTTAGAGGCGTATTTACCCCAAAAATGTACGTTGAACTCTACCATTTAATTTGGATTTACTGCCTAGTACAATTATCTCCTTCCCACCCTCACTTACTTGGCTGTTCACAATTACCATCTTAATGACATGACGTAAACATGGAGTGACTGTCGGTCGATACGGGCACGTTCATACACACGGCGAGCACACCACTTTCCCACTTTTGATTTAATTTGTGGTTTCAAAACTCATCACTCCGCTGAATTAATCAAGCTACCGTCATAAAATCATATTGATCCTTAAGTGCTGATTTGACATGTGTTCCTTAAAGTACTGCATTCATTTTTCATGTGATGACATGAGTCAACTGCAATGCCTTTTGGTGTCCATCTTGATTACGGGTACGGTGTATAAGCGGATAAATGATGGTGGGCAAAATGTGGACTAGAATCAAACGTCTGGCAAATCAACAGGTTCAAATCTTTGTTTTGTCGTTTCATTCTTTTGTTACTGACTGATGACGTCCAAAAGGGTGCCACACCTTCATTTTGTATCACTCACGTCACCGCTAAAACCAGCATGTTTCATCCTGTTTGCTTTTTACTGACTGTGTAGATTCAAGATGTTTATTTACTGTGCAATTACTTCATGGTATAAAAGCGTATATTTGTCGAAAATCGGAATACTAATTAAGAAAATTATTGCAAGTAAGACAATAAATCTGCATTGTCATCACATCCACGTGTGTTGACATGATTGATTGATGGTATGACTTTTTTTAAAATTATTATTATTGTCATTAAATGTACTTAATGATAAATTGCCAACCAGTCTAATTACCACTTCAGTCCTAAGGTTGAGTGACAGCTTTCTTTTATGTTGGAATTGATTATAAACCAGTGTTGCTGTACTATGTTGTTAGCACACTTAGCGTGTGGCTAATGGCAGAGCAGAGATACCATGTTGTCAAAGAGTCTCTGAGGAGAGAAAAGAGCGCAAGTTGGCAAACTCCAAGTTGCAACCATCAAAGCCATAAAGCGGCGGTGCAGTTTTCAGACGTTATTAGGACAAATAAGTACCGACTCGTGGGTGTCGCGGTATGTGTGTAAGCGCGCATATATTTATCTGTGCCTGTATATTTAATTGGGCAGGTCTTAGCCAGTGTGTTTAAAATTCCTCTGGAATGACACACTCTTGCAAACTGGGGTAATTCAGGGACACAGTCTGGCTCTCCAGAGTGGTGGGCTTCATGATGGTGAGGAGGTTGCACATGGCCTGCATTTCTACATTAGCTGGCTTCCTTATTCTCATGGCAGTTGCTTGATAAATAATTTAAAAAAAACACGCGGGGACATAATGGCGAGGGGCAGTAAGGTGCGAGGTGCTCCTATAGTCTCCTCCAGGGTCAAACTGTTTCCATCATTTTAATGTAGGCACGACAACGTAGGCATTTTTGTGTCTTCCAATTTTTGTGGTCGACTTAAAGTTAGCAAACTGTTTGAGCTCAAGTTCTTATATAGTGGGGGAGGGGAGACCAATTCCAGACCTCCATTTTAGCCACAGTCCAAAAATTAGGAAATGGTGAGAAACAGTTAAACGCTATACCTACACCACTTGGTACTCAAACCAAACTTCTGTCTTTGCCCATTTTTTTTTTCAGCAGTATCTTCAAACATGTAAAATGTGTTTCGAAACAAATCTTTGATTTCACTTTACAGGGACTGTAATTGATGAGTTTCCTAATTGCACTTCCCCAGGGACGTTTGCATGTGGCACTCCCAGACATTAAGGTGGTTTAAACAAAGCTTCTCCGCCCACTGCTTTAAGTAACGCTGCATTTTGTAGTGCGATCAGTCGGAAGGTCAACTGTTTGCATTGCATTTTAATGCACATAAATAAGCCATGATACAAGGGAATTCCCCGGCCCTCTTGCGCAGAGTGGCTTAACCCGAGTGCTGTTTCCGATGGCTCATATTTGATGCTTCGTTGTGATTTGATATACGCTGAATCAAAAACATTAACCTAAATGAATTAGGTAGCGGCGCTATGAATGTAAACTATTGACTCATGCTTCCAAGAGGTCTGCAGAGTCCCTAATGGGACTGGCTGTTGGGCTTTCCCACAATGCTTTTAGCCACCGGGAGACATCCTTCCAGCATGAGCGAGGGGAGGAATGTGGTTGGAGTGTGGGAGCAACTGTGAGGAAGGAGGGAGGGAGGGAGGGAGGGAGCACGGTCAAGCGACAGGAGGCAAGTACGGGTCTGATGAGGGGGCAGGGAGATTTTCTTTACGAAATGGGGTTAACCATAACTACCCAGAGTAATGGACTCAGAAACTGTGATTCATCATCTTAGAGACCCTTACCTAGATAGCAAAAGTCCAAAAAGAAAGCTATTTAATAAGTCACACGACACAATTGCTTGCTTGAAATTATAGCTGAACCTGTATGTTTGTACAGGTGTTTGTTTAATTCCCTCCTCTTCCTGTGGCTACAGAGAGCACTACCTGGCCAGTTGCACTGTGTGAAGGGTGCTTTGGGCCAAGAAGGAACCTGTTTAACTTTCAGAGCAGATTTCGAAATTTAGTTTCGCCTCACTTAACTTGCTTAACTTGGATAGACGATTGTACTTCAGCTGAGGTTACATTTATATCAGTATCTGTTTTATTTGCAAGTTCCTGATTCAATGTGTTTTCGGAAAATCCTTATTCATTCTTGTGTAAAATCTGAAATTAATATACTGTATATTAGGGGTGTGTATCTCTCCACAAAAGACTATTTGATATGATTCTCGATACATAGTCTATGATGAGTTGACTCTTTCCCCCCCGGCTTTGTTTCGTGTTCCTGACTGAATTGAACTTCCTGAATTTGTCATCAAATGCAGAGGAATCTCCACTCTGTTGCCTCCCAGCCGTAGCGACAGCCCGACTTGGAGTGAAACTACAGCAGACACCGATGTGTATTTGTTATGTGTATTGCGCACAGGTTCGAAGGCAAACGCACGAGCGGAGCGCCGCCGTAACGTCTCCGCGTGAGCCTGAAGCAGAAGTGTACTGAGGCCTTAAGCGTCAACACCTCTACCCCCGTCAATAATTAGTAATCGCTGCCCGGTGTGCACACTCCCATCCACTGTTGACAAACGATGAATCGTAACGATGGATGTCGTTCATCGTCCCCAGGGGAAACTTTGT
The DNA here is from genome assembly GCF_051991245.1 of Festucalex cinctus. Lineage (NCBI taxonomy): Eukaryota > Metazoa > Chordata > Actinopteri > Syngnathiformes > Syngnathidae > Festucalex > Festucalex cinctus. Next base: position 28,567,963 of record NC_135421.1, read on the forward strand.
ATCGCGGTGTATGGAGTTAATTAAAGTGTTCCGGTTTTCTAGTTTTGGAAGGAATTTGAATTGAATATTGGCAGTACCTTTAACACGTTCAGACAGACATTTTCCACCAAGCAGTTCAGTTTGCCATGGTGCAGTGTGGATCCATTCAACCCTGATCAGGTTTGTGCTTCTACTGCAAGCAGCATCTCAACAAAAGGGGTACTGGAAAGTTGGGCCAGATATTGTGTGAAGATGAATAATAGAAATGTGATGAAATGCATACCGTGCTGAACCATTCTGCATGGTATGCATTTCATCACAACAAAGTGTATCTCTTCAGATCATTTTATTATCAATTGTGCTAATGCATGATCTAATTACGTTTGGTTCTTCTTTTTAGATTGATGAAAATCCTTCAAGTCATTATTTGTCATTATTTTTTTTTTTTTAGGTGTTTTTGTGTTCACAAACAGTTTGGTTTGAATGGATGGTCTCATTGACACACGATTCAGTTTGCTTAATAATTTAACTCCCAAGTGACTGCGAGAAAGGAACTGGCGCTTTAGTTGGACCATGTTACACATGTTCGTGTTGGGCTGATTTTCCACTCGGTATGTAAGTGACTCTTTGTCTTGTGTGAAGTAGCGGTGCTTAGCCACAGATGCAGAGAAGGGATGCAGATGGGCAGGGCGAAGTGTGCGCACGTTTGTGTGTGTGTGTGTGTGTGCGAGACGCGGATCAGTGTGTCCAATGCCAGTCCGGCTGGCTGCTGGAAGGGACCGCCGCTCGTGGCGCTGTGCCCGGACTCCGCCAGCAGATGTGTCACTTGTGAGTCAGCTGTGCACCGCTTGTATCGCCGCGTCTGAGACACAGGCGCCCACCTGGGCTCTCAGCGAAGAGAGCAAATGGTGTAATAACCCCTCTCCTCCTACGGGGACGTCTGTGTCACACCTCCTCGCCAGTCTCTCGTTGTCCCTCGCCACTTCCATCATGTTGATGGACGCGTTGCAGCTTCTGTCACCATGAGATGACAAAATGTGACACTACACACATGTCGTCTCCCCAGGGATAGAAGAGCATTGAAAACCCACTGGTGATGGGCGTGACCATGGGGTTGGTGGGGGGGCGCCTGACAAACGGACTGAGGTAGTAGTTAGCTAATGCTATGTTTGCGTGACCTTGCTCATGGCTTTTTTTTTTTCCCTTGTTGTTGTTGTTGTTGTTGTTGTTGTTATGTGTGCTTACAGCTGGTGCTGTGACTGGTAATGAACGTGACGCTAATGGAATTAGTATTGGTGCAACAAATGTATGTTTTGTGATGCTTCAATAGCACTGTGTACTCGCAAACGCCCAGACTAAACACTCTACACACGTGCACATCTTGTCGGTTTCAGTATTTACATTCCGTTAGCAGTATAGTTTTCAAAATTCTCATTTACAGATACGTTTTTAAATGTAAACAAGTGTACGTATCAATTACACAGTTGTCATTTGAATTAATTGCCTCAGTTGTAAACAACCCCTCAGACTGTGATTTGATTTCAATGAATGTTCAAAAGAAAATGCTGTGCGATTTGCCTTACTTGGTTAGATGGACTTTTTCACTCATGTAATCCATGCCTATTCTTTCATAAATTCATTAGCAATAATTTTGGAAGGAGTTCCCTGACAATTGGGGAAAATAGATTATTTTATTTAAAATTATGTTGAACGTGTGAGATTGATTGATTGTTGAATCATGTTGAAGCAATCGAGGAAACTATGGCAAATTGAGAGTCACTGTTGATTGCTGCCGAGTTTCTAATGCTGCATCGTAAGTATTGTTCAAATCGGATTTGGCAAGTGGATTAATATTTTTGTCCCCATTCAACTTTAATGGGGGGGGGGGGATCACATATCTCGCTGACATCGGGCCAAAACCTCATAAGTCACAATTTGGCAAATTTCACATTTTTATTTATTTTATTTATTGACCAATCTAAACTGTTGAAAATGGCGTGCTCGCTTTGATGCTGCAATGTTAATAGTTGAACAAACATAACATCTTTTGGGGTCTCCTGGGAAGTGCCAATTTTAGAGGTATTAGTCTTTGACCCAATGCCAGTAATATGAGAAAAACATGAAAAAAATCATGTCTCTTGATATGTTTCTATCTATCCTATTCCCCCCCCCCCCAGAACGTTTGAAGCAGGTTGGCTTCAGGAGGGCTCAGGCACTTCCTCCTACTCATGTCAAGTTTGTCACGTGTGATCTCCCATAAATGTGTGTTGCTGTCGGTGTCTATCAGCTCTACTGCCGCCCGGCATTCTTGACATTTTGTGTGTCACGTTTGAGTCATGATGCCGTGTGCAAGGGTGTGGCATCGCCTCCATGGATGAGCTTGCTGCCGTTCCAGAGTTTTGATTCTCAAGTGACTTTTAGTGTGTTTTGTGGTGTCTGCCATCAATTGCAGAGGAGGAATGTGGGAAAAAAATAACCCCCTGTTGATGTACATGTTTTGCTAAACAGTCGTCGGTCTGGCAAAGAAACAAGAAGCAGCTTACTGTGTGTTTGCCATGGAGCTTGATTGTATTAGTGTGAGAGGAATACAGGAAGTGAAAAGCACGGAACAAGGAGGAAGATGGCCTTTTTTACCATTAGCATATCTCAATGATGGCTTTGCAACCTTATATACTATAAATTCTCAGAAAAGCCAAATGTAGCTGATTTGCCCTAAACAAATAAAGGGCCTAAAGAAGAAATTGTTGATGGCTACAGAGCTTATTGAGGGCTGGGATGGCAGCGATACTTATTTGCGACTGAATTGCAAAGCGGGATTTGCATAAATAAGGCTGAAACGTCGGCAGGCCCAGCCGACGGCAGCTCTGAAAAGAAGCCGAACACGATGTGTTTGTTTTTGGTTCGGCCTCACCGTAAGAAGTGTCAGAAAAATTCCAGGAAGTGAGATGAATTAAAGTCGGTGGGTTTAATGCAAGGCCAACGACCCTTTTCCCCCCCCTTGTCGATCCCACACCATTAACCCCAAACACGGGTATAAATCCTCCCATCTCCCTTCCGGAGCAAGTCTGGTGACGTAGCTCAGACGGGTCGTGCGCCAATCCCAAGATTGCCGTGACATATGCGTGTAATGAAATGCTACCATTTAGTGAAAACTCACTCCAAACAGAAAGAGAACTGTGTGTGTCTTCTGGTCCAGGAGCAGAAGTGAAAAAAAATGCAGGTAAAAGCTCATTTGTAGATCTTACTTTCATTTACTGTTAACTTGCATGCAACGATGCTCTGATGTCTTTTATTGGAGATGGATGAAGCAAATGCACCTTTTTATGATGCTTTGTTCTGTCCTGTATCTTACAGTAATTTATCACAGAATTCCTTTACAATTTGTCAACCATGAGATCTTGTCAGCCACATGGAATTCAGCAGTTTCAGCCTTGAAGCAGCGGTGACGTAGTTGAGATGCCTACAATAATCAAACAGTTGATTTGAAATGTGACAAATTTGGGCACTAATGTGAAAATGATCGATGAATCGTGTCTTCACGCAACTCAAGCTAAATGAAGTGTACTGCCGATTTCTGGACTTAATTTGCTGTCCAAAGACAACAAACGCAAACCTCGGCAATGGGAATTTGCGCTGCATCTATGCGGAGCGCCAAAGTGAAAGTGGCAACTCCTCCATGCAGCATTATTATGCTCAATATGACTGCCGTTGAAACAGGAATTTACAACATTCAGGGGAAGATTCTTACATGTGTTTATTTTTTTACAATACATTGATTAATTCAATGAGTTAAAGGATATTTAGGCAAATATCCATCAATAAAAGCAACAAGCAGCCTGATTATTTTAATCCAAATTACTTTATGGGCTAAATGGACTGTTGCAGCCATGAATGTGCAACATAAACAGTAAGCGAGACGGTGACATTTGAATTGGAAGAAAGTGAAGTTTCGTAGTACATATTTTAAGGTTCCCCAGGCTGTTGAAGTTCGCATGTCAATACGTCTTCAGCGCTTCAACACTGCAGTCTCGGAAGTGTGTGTTTTCAGCCGTTGGACTTGCCACTAGGCTGCTTTCACTTGTTGACATGCTCGTATTTCTTAACAAGAGTCAGTACACTCCAGTTAACTTTATTTTGTTAGCGTTGGCTTGTATATTAGAATATTAGAGGTTTGGTTCAAGCCTCAGGCCCCGCTCTTCTGCCTTTTTGTTTGTTTAAGCAAAAAAAAATGAAATGGTTGTATTTGGAATTGTTGAAAAACAAACTGATATAATGTAAATGAATATAAAAGCAACATTTTTGCAACCATTATTTTGCTGAGTTAAAATTTAACTTGTTGGTCACTGAATATTTCTCCGTAATGCTAATATGCAATATTGTCCAGCAATAAGATTAACACAGGTTACAAGGGCACTGACACGATGACGCCCTCATGGCACTCTAAACTTGATCCTGGCATTTCAAATTCATGTTGTTCGACAACTAATGCGGAATTCTGACCGTGATAAATGAACATTTTTGATATGTTTGAGAAATCGAAGTCTGCATCATTACCCTTGCCTCCTTTTTAAATATTCTAATCACTAGACACCACTGAGGGTGAAATATTGAAATTGCCTCCCATCTTTCTTTGAAGATCATGATGAACCACGCTTCTATTTCATTATTACCTCATTATAAACTCTAAATTGCCTCTACCCGACTTTTGTTTCCGGACTGGGATGAATGCATATTGACAGTGACATTAACAAACCAGCATCATCAAAAATCACTTTTTTTGTGTGTGTGTGGTGGGGTACATTTTGCATACATCCTATTTACCACTGATTTGTAAATAATTGTGCAACTGCATCACAGTGTGCGATCTGTATTGAGCACACTGAGAAACTTTCACTCGATGCAGCGTCTCATTTTTATTTATTTTTTGCTTATTGCGAGGTTTGTCCAAACAGTGTAAATTGGACACATAAGGGTCCTCTGTTCTTGTGCTCAAGCAGCCTCCTTATGCTCACGTGACTTTGCGATACGTCCAGCGTAGACGTAAATCACTTTGCTTGTAGTAGACTGTTGAGCGATTAGTGCTGCTTGCTGCTGCTGTTGCTGCTGCTGCTGCCGTAGCAGGAGTCTTGTTTTTCTTTCTCCTCATTCCCAGTGACAACCCCCAACCCCCACAGAACCCTCTCCCGGACACTCAAACGGTCCACCTCCTCCTCCCCAGGAGAACTCTGGAGCCAGTTACAATGTCGAACGTTTTGGAAGCACTCCTAAATATTTTGGGGATGACAATGTAATTTCACTGACTGGGTTGCGTTCTCATGCAATCCTTCTGCTTGCTCACCAGTACACAAAAGCTAACACCCTCACACACACACCGTTACACCACAGTGTCTGCTTCGTTGTGCTGCACTTAAATACCTACTTAACCCTAAAACTCTTTTTTTTTTTTTCTTTTTTTTTTTTTCTTTTTTTTTTCAGTTGAAAAATGAAGCTGGTTGGAGAAGTTAAGCATTTTGGAGCTCAATTACGCATTATCTTTTAATTGAGACGAAGTGATAGACAGCACAGAGACTGACTGTAGTAAACATAAATGTTTACTACTATATGTTTTAAAAATAATTACAGTTAAGTATTACATACGCTGATAGCTGTAAACATGCCAAAAAAAACAACTTACTATATTAGTATATATTGTCGTTGTTGGGTGGTAATAATTTAAATAACATTTTGTGAATTTGTAAACGTTGTATCGTTTTCAATAGTAACTGTATACTAGTTCATAACAGACCCACGTGGGGACTGACCAGTAGTATCGATTTGCAGGGGAAAATATATGGAAGTGACCATATTATTCACATTAGTTCCACCTTCGATTAATAAAATGAAATAAAATAACAATAACAATAATGTGGGGACTGACTAATTTAGAAAAATGATGAAATCGACTATGCACAATAGGTGGCTTCAGCCCGACAATGACTTACGGACTGCTCTGCTTGAAAGCATGTACCGGGACGGTACTTTGTTAGAGGTCGCTGCTTAAACTAGCTCCACCCTATTCACAGTCAATTTTGTTAGTCCAAGTAGTGTATGTCATGGAGCAAATAAAAATCTTTAAGTAATTAAGTAGCAGACCAATTAAGTACCAATTGGCAGTACCAAGAGTTGAATGTAGCCTTACTTCTCTCCTCTCAAAGCCACGCCCCTCTCAACCAACACTGTAAGAACGTACACGGCAGCCGTTCTTAGTCACGACTGCTGCATTGCTAACATGCCTTTTTAATGATGGAGTGTCGTGTTTTTTAGCTTTGTTTTGGCTCAAGACCTAACCTGAGGTAAAGAAGCCGCATGTGCATGGCAACCGATTAGCAACACGCCTCGATCACATCTTCTGTCTCTAAGTTATTCCTGTCAAGGGGCTCTTTGTTTTTAAAATCCATTCGTCCATCTATTTTCTGAACCGTTTATAATAATTACATCTTAACAGTGGTCGAAGCAGTCTTGAAAATCCAAAGAGAGAAAGCAAAACATTTTAAGTGAATTATTTGGTGACGACGTTGATGTCTCGTGATCTTCATGATGAAAGTGTTTAATAACCAAAAAAAAAAGAAAAGCAAAGCAAAATGCATGCTCAAAAAAATGATTTTGATGCTTGCTTAGGTATTGAGTGACATCATATGGCAGCCCGGTCAAATTTATTTCAACTTTATAAGCATATTTCTCTGTCATGTTCTGAATTGAATGTTCTGTATCAACTTGAGAGGTTCTACTACTGTTGTATTTAAGTTTTGCTCAGACTAAAGTCTCCTGTTCCATTTTTTGTTAACAACCTCTTTTTTTTTTTTTTTTCTCTCCTTTTTTCTCCGCAGTGTGCCCAAGGGCCATTGAAAGCCCCCTTGAGGAGTTTCATAAATACACAGTGAACGAGAAAAGACTCCTGGACTATCGTTATTGTTTTTACACATTTTCTCTTTCGCACAAACACGCCACACACAAACAAACGGGCGGGCGCACACACTCACATAGACAAGGAAGTGAGGGAGAATGTTGGAGGTCCAAGAGGAGAGGCCAGCGGCGGCAGGTACAGCAGCGACACATTTTAGCAAGAAGGAGCGCGGCAAGAAGGAGCGAGAGGAGGCCAAGGACGGACGGGGGAACCTCAGCAACCTCGGCAATCCCGGCTCCAGGAACGCCCGTGCCAAGGCGCCGCTCGCACACGGGGGCAGTCCCCACCAGCACCTCACTTCGCCCTGTTCTGTCGTCCTGGTAACCCCATCAATGCACTCCAATAGGCTAAAGAACTCCCCATCCACCAACACACAAAGGTGAGTGGAGCAACAGCATTTAATGATGCTGGGCATGAATTTTTATGAAATTAAGCATAGCATATTTATCTGCTAAGTGCATTGAGGAAGTACATGTAACATATTTAACTTTTCTTAAACTGAAAATGTAAGAAAATATGGAGCTGCTCCACTTGTATAGCAATAAAAACTATTTTTTTGTTTTCTTGCCACATTCCTAAAACATACACATTTAAATTGTCTGTAGGTGTGAATGTGAGGGTGAATGCTTGTCTGTATGTGCCCTATGATTGGCTGGTGGCCAGTTTAGGGTGTCCCCACTCATTTTGGGAAGTCAGCTGGGATAAGCTCCAGTTCACCCGTGACCCTAATGAGGACAAGCACTATAGAAAATGGATGGATAGACATTAGTGAGAGTTCACTGATGTTGCAGGGCTCTAGACTGAGACCAATTTGGATGCCCAAGCACCCAGAATTGTCAATGGTACGCCTTACAAAATATGTAATTTAGGCGTTTTGTAGACTGAACAAGCAACATCAGCATGGATATTTTTGTTCAGGTTATTTATTGTCCCTTTATAAACACTAAAAAATGTTTCAGCTCAAGCTACCGTTTTATTTTGTTTGAAAAAGGACAATCTATCTTTGTTTCATTGACAGGTGATTGGCAATTTGCATTGTTCGTATGGATGTGAAGAAAGTGCTCTAAATTGGAGTATTTAAGTTTGGGTTCTTGTAGGACAGACAGTAGTAAAATTGAGTTGGTCCAACCTCAGCATGTACTTGTGGCCTCAAGCAAAGGTCCTCATGTGTGATCCGGAGATGTCCCTGAGTTCAGGGAGTGCATTGTCTTTGGAACGTTTCCCTGCAAACTCATGCTTGAGTCTCTGGAAACAGCTGTCTGGACTGCCAAAACTCTCCCTGGCGCTCCCCTGCTTTTCTGCTCGTAGCAGCCCTCATGTGTTTGTACATATAGTGAGCAAGGCTGCGGTTGTGCTTTTTGGACTTGTTGGCATTCGTTTCACACTGCTCGTACAAGTGTGTACGAGGGCAAGTGGGAGGGAGGGATTAGGGTGTGGCAAGAAAGTTCTCTGAAAGTTGGATTTGTCCTGCTCGACGAGACTGAGCTGCTTTCATAGTGAGCTAGTAAGACAGCAGCAGTCATTTCTACAGGCCTGATGTCTGCAATGTTGTGCTCTTTTCATTGAGAGCTTTAGATGAGGTAGAACATTTCACGGTTAGAAGCTTTATGCACCATATGAAAAAAAAACAAAAAAACCCCTACTACAAATGAGCCCTCCACGCTTTTAATTTGCACCAAATTTGATTATGAGTAGTGGGGCTCGACCAATTCAGCCGTCCGATTTAATCGACATTCTCTCTTAATCAACTTACAGTACAAAACATAAGACAAAGATCTTATATTTGCCACCCCCCATAAAACAAACAAACAAAAAAATAAACACTTTTTGTCTCTGTTGTAAGTCTGCTTCCCCTTTGAGAGGTCACAGTTTTGTTTTGTTCAGGCCATCCCTTGTGAAGTTTGCATTTTCTTCCAGTGCTTGCTTGGGTTTTCTCAGCTTCCTCCCACAATTGAAGACTTTAAATAGTCCGTAGGTGTGCCCTGTAATTGTCTGGCGATCAGTCCAGGGTTACCCAAAATAATCTAAAATGGGCCGACAGAAAAAAGATGGATAGGTTGGAGGGCTATGGATCTCTCCAATTAATATCTACAGTATCTTGACACTTGTGATATGATTCAAAGACAGTTTATTTTAAAGTGGAACTACAGTATTTGATTAGGTTCTGTTTATTAAGGATTAGAATTCGGTTCAATACGGTATGTCTGATTTTGAGAGGGTATGATTCAATGACTTTCTTATTGTCGTTTTACAATACGGATGGACTTGTTAGTAGGCTACTGTAAATGTGGCGTTTACTTCATGGATATGTCGCTAATAAAAGACGATTTGGTACGTAATTACGTATGTCAATATATTTTACAGTGGAATGTTTCCATTTGGTCCAATCAAATGTATTTTTTTACACACTCCTCTCTTTCCTAATAGAAAATAATCTTAGAATAATCATCTAGCACTCCTCCACCTCCATTTTTTGTTCATGCTCATGTACAACTAATATGTTTTTGCTCTTATTTATCTTCCTTGCATCAGCCCTAAACCGAAGACGGAGGCCATGGTACGCTCACCTCCCGTCATGTCCCCCTCCACCGCCTCCCAGATGGACTCTAAAATGCCCAATCAGGGTAAGCCAGGGAGCGCTGGCAGCCAATCGCAGCCCTCGCCCTGCGATCCCAAGACCCTGGGTGCCAAAGGAGCACAAAGCGTGGCAGGGGGTATCGGGCTGAAGAACGGCCAGAGCTTGACCTCTGGCCCCAGCTCCAAAGTGAAAGTGAAAAGGGAGCGAAGCACATCGGTGGAGTCGTTTGAACAGACGGAGAGCGGAACGCCCACCAGTGAGGAAAAAGGTAAGGCAGCTTATAACGGCCGCTTGATTCATGTTGAGCAGGTTTCAGGGGCCGGTATTACTCAGAGGCCTTGTAAAGATTTGCTGTCAGCACCTATGATTTTATAGGTAAATTACACCGCCTTTCTTTGTAATGAAGCTTTTAACTGCTCACCGTTGGAAGAACAGAACAAAATCAGCAATGCTTGAATGCTGTTTTGTCTGTAAGTCATGCCGACCCTAAGTCAAATCCAGTAGCTATAGACGATTACCTCTTATTGGGGGTGGACATAATAATAGCACAATCGATCTGTGAGTGAAGTGTTGATGAATTGCCTTTTTAAAACATTTGTGACAAAATGAAGTTGCACTACTTGGCCTCGCTGTTGACCGAATCTCAATTAGTTTTCTGTCTAAATAAGAATAGCATGCATGACTATTAGCTATTAAGAGTTGAGCAACACCAGAGTTATATAATTGAAATCTTGACTATGAGGAAACTGGATGTTAAGTTGACTTTATTATTAGAACCTGATTGTTTGACTTGTATTGTTTTATAGTTGTGGGCTAAAAGTGTTTTTCATATAACATTTCCTGTATGATCTTACTATGTTGGAATAGGCCATTGATGGACATTGTCGCTGTTGTATAACGGAACTCCATCGTAAAACGAGGTCCCATTACCTTTGCTTGTTTACTGTTAACTGTATGTTAAAGATTTTCAATCATTTCGACTAATGTAAATAATGTGCGCAAAAGTTTAATCGAAGTAACTGGATTCTTGGCTATTGAAAGGTTAATTCAACAACCAAGAGTCCAGTTGTCTTGATTTAACTTTTGTGGATCTTTTTTGTTTATTCTGTACCACTCTAAAACTGTATATACACATGCCCGCCTCTCATTGTTTCTCATTGCCATGTGTAAGACCACTGTTGGTTTTCTGTTTGTGCAGACAGTAGCAGGGTGAAAAGGATGTGTGTGGCAGAGAGGAGGCAGCCTTACAGTGGAGCCGACTGGTGCTCCGGGGGAGAAAGTGATGAAGATGACAAAGGATTCTTCAGTAAGTGTGCTTTCAAGCATGTGTTGGTGGTTCATCTGTTGATCAATTCCACGCACGACTGCTTTGCAACACGTCCTTAAAGCCGCGTCATCTCGTCCTGTTGTCTTTCCGCAGACTGTAACTCCAGCGACGTGAAGCCACCGGATTCTGTCACCCATTCTACCTCCAACGCTGGACTCAGCCGCTCCTCCACGCCCTCCCACAATTTACTGGGAGGTCAGGGCTCTTCGACGGAACCTGCTAGTGGCCAGAAACCAGGCTCCAAGCTCGTCTATGTTTTCACCACTGAGATGGCTAACAAGTAAGGATGCCTGAAAATAACAGGATTCATCCTCTGAAAGTGTGCGGCAGAATTGATTGCTGGAGTGAAAGATGGCTGGAGTGCTTCACTTACTTGCTGCGATGAGTACAAAAAAAAGCAGTGGAACATAAGGAAGTGTTGAACTAGAGTGTTAACAAATCTATTGATTACAGAAGCAAATGGAAATGACATCCTGATGCCATTAAAGACCAAATATTTTCCCACAATGAACTCTCTAAGAGGGTGTGCATAATATAAAATGGTCGGCTATTTTCTGATCTTGTCATGATCACTGTCCTATCCACTGCCACTCGGATAGAAATAATATATTCTGCTTTCCTTCTTGTCTTCAGGGCAGCTGATGCAGTTTTGACTGGTCATACAGAAAACATCATCACCTTCCACATGAAAAACATCTCCAACAGCAAAGACAAAGCTCACCTTCTGGTAAAGACATCCTAATATCCAACACATCCACATATTCACCTCTCTAATCATGTTTTGGTTCTAACCGTGTTTTATTTTTTATTTAACTAAAGAACAATGCAGCAAACGCCCTCCGAAATGACTCCAAGCCTTCCCAGCAAACGCCGTCCCATGGCCAAGATCCAAGCCACCAGCCTGGATCCAAGCCGTCCTTAACCGGCATGGCAGAGCCGCCCCAAGCCCAGTCTGCAAACCAGGGAAGCCAGTCTGGCGTTCTTCCACAGGATGGCTTGTCAACCGCAGGCATCGAATCAAAGAATCTTCCCGGCGGTAGCCCCGGCAACAACGCAGGCCCAGTTGACCAGACACCCATGAGCCAGTCTGAGGCGGGCCTCAATGCTCCCACAGCAGGTGAAGTAGGGCAAGGCGTCGGCCCCGGGGGGCCGGGCCTCACGCCCCAGCAGCAGCAGCAACAGTTGGCTCAGGAGCTTTTGAATATGGAGGCCAACACAGAAGGTTTGTCCCAAGAGCAGTTGGAGCATCGCCAGCGCTCGCTGCAGACGTTGCGAGACATCCAGCGCATGCTTTTCCCAGATGACCGCGACGCGCCCCCGCCTGGGCCTCCGCAGTCTCACGGTGGGCCCCATGACGGAGGCCCCGACGGCCCTCCACGGAGGTCCGAGCCAGGCCCGTTGCAGGCCATGATGGCACAATCTCAAAGCCTTGGACCGCCAGGTGGGCCAGGAGGACCTCGCCCGCAAGGTCCACCCTTTGGCCCTCCCCACGGGCCCAGGGACATGCCCCCTTTTCCGCAGGATGAAATGGGTCCCCACATGGGGGGCCCGGGTGGCTGTGGAGATGGTGATCAAATGACCCCAGAACAGGTGGCGTGGTTGAAGCTGCAGCAGGAGTTTTATGAGGAGAAGCGAAAGAAGCAAGAAATGCAACATCGGCCGCTTCCTCCAGACATGATGATGCACCCGCACGGACCGCGCGGCATGATACGAGGACCTCCGCCGCCCTACCAGATGGGCCCAGGAGAGATGTGGGGAGGACCAAGCGGGCCACAAGAACCTTACCCCGAACGCATGGGCATGGGCCCTGGGCCCGGCCCGAGAGGCATGCCCCCCCACATGCAGAGGATGCCTGGCTTCTCAGCAATGATCAATCCTGAGATGGAGGGGCCCCCGCGGCCCGGAATGGGCTGGCCCGACGACATGCCGCCTCGTATGGGAGACGCTCGAGGGTTTCCCGGTGGTCCGGCGGCCATGTTTTCTGGCCCCGGTGGTCGAGGGGAGCGCTTCCCAAACCCTCAGTCAGTCCAAGAAGCAATGTTCCACCAAGGTATGGGAGGAGAGAAAGGCCTTCCCCCTGGCATGATGATGGACATGCAAAGGATGATGGGCCATCAAAGAGGTGGAATGGAACCAGGAAATGGCATGGGAATGTTTCCACGAATGCCCGGTGACGGTCCTATGAGCCCATCGTCAAGGCTCCAGGCAATGGGGGGTCGAGAAATGGGTCCCGAGTTCGGCATGGGTCCTGGTCCAGGGCCTGGACCTCACATGCACCCTTCCAAGCTGCGAGATCCTCCAATGAACATGAGTCCAGATGAGATGATGAGAATGAGAGGAGGCCCTCCGATGGAAAACATGGCCGGGCAAGGCAGGGCAATGCAAGGGCCGCCCTTCCCTGAGCAGCCGCAACCCGGAGACTTTCCTATGGGGCCTGGGCGACCTTTCCCAGGGGGTCCCGGGGGAATGAGGGGCCCGCACGGAGAGCAACCGTTTGGCCCGGAACACAGAGCCACACCAACGGGAGGCAATGGTCGCATGAACCACCTGCCCCCCAATGCCGGCCCTCCACAGGGTCAAAGAGGGCGCAAGCCAGCAGATCTGAATGTCCAAGCAGGTGGGGGCAACTCTCCCAGCGTCAACCCGCTCAAGTCCCCTCCTCTGAGGCAGGTGCAGTCTCCCATGATGGGCTCACCCTCTGGAAACCTGAAATCACCTCAGACGCCGTCCCAGCTGGCCGGCATGCTCACGGGTGCCGCGGGCCCCCAGGCCCCTCCGGCACCCCCGTCGTCGGCGCCAATGAAGTCGCCGCACTCCATGATGGGGTCAGCGGGAGCCTCCCCCGTTCACATGAGGTCTCCTTCTCTTCCCAATCCCTCGCCGGGATGGGCCTCCTCACCAAAGCCGCCCATGCAGAGTCCTGGAGTGCCGCAACAAGGTGGCAAGCCCCCTCTCAGCCTCACCTCACCAAACATGATGGGGAACATGGAGCAAGGTATTGTAATAGTTTATTATTGACTTATTATTGATTACCGTAAGTTTCGGACTGTAAGTCACTGCGGAGTATAAGTCGCACCAGTCAAATAAAAATGCATCTGCATCATAACATATTATACAAACAAGTTGCTCCGCAGGTCACATTTTTGCGGGGAAATGTATTTGACAACAACCGAGACCAAGAACAGCAGTCCTTAGATTTGCACCCAAAACCCTGAACTGGAATCCCGCGACACATTGTGGGCAAAAGTAGAATCCTGGTCGGTTACTGCTCCCAAACTTACTGTTGCATCAGGAAGCCGCATGCTAAGCTAGCAGTACATCACACGTTAGTTGCCGTGACAACTGCTTCTTCTTCTTCGTCTTTTTTCTTTTTGTGGTTGGCAAATACTTCAGTTGCATTACCGCCAACTTTTTTAGCTTGCTAAAGAAGGTGTCCACCAGTGGTAATGCATGACCACAACTACTTTTTCCATTTCTTTTTCTACTTTATTGCAGAGAAGTTGGCAAATACTTTTGGTGCTTTACCACCACCTTCTGGCCACTTGCAGTAGTACATCAAAAGTATTTGCTATCGCTCAAAAGAAAATCAACACGATTTGAGAACGGTGCTTTTGGTGGAAGTTCAAGCTCTAATTTTAACATATACGAGTCACAACTGAGTACAAGTCGAAAGACCAGAAAAACTATGAAAAAGTGTGACTCATGGTCTGAAAAATGTGGTTAAATCATGTTGTAGTTGAAGACTCATACATCATGTTTAAAAAAAAAAAAAAAACTACAACTAAAACATTCATCTTAATCGCCTCATCTACGCAATTGCATGCATGCATGTATTGTTCAAAACGTAACAGCATCATATCAATTGGTTGCAATTCAGCAATTATTAATTAAACACAAATTACTTTTGTTTTCTCTAAAGTCCCGTCGGGGTGTTTTTTAAAGACAAATTTACCACCGAGCACACCAACTGGGGTCACCCCGCTCATTTTGGAACAACAGGCGTAGGAAATGCCGTGCATTGACCTCATACTGACCTGCGCAGCCTTCAATGTATTCATCCGCCGTTACATTCAAGGCTCAAGTGCGGTCCAAAGAAATAGTGCGTTGATACGTGATTAATGCGACATTTTTCTCTGATTAATTAATCTATTCACACTTTAATTTTGACAGCCCTAATTTATACATAAAAATATTAGTCTGAAAATGAAAAAATCTGACTGGTCCTGTTTCGAGACATTTGCCCATACGCTATCAATGTCAGATCTTTATCATGGCTACGCAGTCCACTGCCTCCATCTTGTGGTTCTACAGTTCACACATAAAGTGCCAACATATAAAATAAAGGTATATGGCAGGAAATCCCAATGTTTGATTGATGTTTTCGCCCTCGCAACCACGCAGGTGGTAATGGCCCTGCTTCTGCCCCGCCTTCGTCTGGCGCGCCGTCTGGCCCGATGTCGCTCCCGGGCAACGTGCCGTCGGGCAGCCCTTACGCCATCCCGCCCGAGCCCACTCTCTCCCAGAACCCGCTCTCCATCATGATGTCGCGCATGTCCAAGTTTGCCATGCCCAGCTCCACGCCGCTCTACCACGACGCCATCAAGACGGTCGCCAGTTCCGATGACGACTCGCCCCCGGCGCGCTCCCCGAATCTGCCTTCGGTCAACAACAACGGTAATGTTGCAGCGCAACAACAAACGTCATCGCCCGAGGCACATATTTTTCCTCAGAGGAAATTAATTGCAACAAACGTCACAAAATTACATTTCGTGTGCCAGTGATCATTTTTGTGAGATTTTACATCTTATGTTAATACCCTCATATGTGGGAAAGGAGAGCCACAGTAGCACTTTTCAGCCATTTTTTGCATTGATGAAAAACAACTTCACACAATTACAGTGGCTACTATGGCTCCATGCTATGAGCTAGTAAGTTAGCATAAGTTAGCAGTCACATTAACATTATTGTTGGAACGTGGATAAATGTTAAATTATGACTATGATTTCGTTTTTTTTTTTTTTTTAATAACCTTTCATCCAACCAATCCACCTCCCGTCTGTCCCATGTGTTTGTGCTGTGTCACATGACAGCATCAGACGTGACAGATTAGCGGAGACAAGATTTGACAAAATCACATAATTTTCGTCTCGTTTTTGTTCATGGATTAAAATGTCCATAGATTTTAGTCCAGTTTTTATGAAGTGCATTTTCATCTTGTCTTCATTAGTTGACGAAAATGCATACTGGTTTAGTCCACGTTATTGTTTATTAATGAGGGTTTTCGTCTAGTCTCGTTTTAGTCTGTGGAAAAATGTATTGATGAAATTATTTTTGTTTGAAGTTTTGTTGACAAAATGAACACTAGTTTGTGCTAAGCATTATTTCTTTTGTCTGCCAACAAGGTATGCCGATGAACCACCAAGGGAATCCCCGCATGATGGGACCCGGTAACGCCGGACCCATGCCGGCCCTCAGCCCCCTCGGTATGAACCCAATGGGATCGCAGCCCCTCTCGCACGGAATGCCCCCGCAAATGCCCTCTCCTAACGCCCCCAACATGGGCCCCGGTATGATGCCTCACGGCATGATGATCCCCCCGAATCCGCAAGACCCCGGGATGGCCAACCCCCAAATGATGCCCCAGGGACGTCTGGGTTATGCCCACCGAAACCAGGGCTACCCGCTGACCCAGTCGCCGTCCCAGCAGGGCCCCTTCTCCCCGCACAACGGGCCCGGGCACCAAGGTTTCCCCGGTCACCCCATGGGCTTCCAGGGAGAAGGCGGGCCGATGGGCGGGCCGATGGGCGGGCGGATGGGCAACATGCCTCACGGGGGCGGGCCGGACGGGGGCATGTGCAAGCCGAACACGCCCGGAGGACCCGAGTTCAACAACATGCAAGGCGGCTTCAGCGAGGCGGACCTTCACGAGGTGATGCGGCCGGGAGCGTCGGGCATCCCCGAGTTCGACCTGTCGCGGATTATCCCGTCGGAAAAGCCCAGCCAGACTCTGTCCTACTTCCCCCGCGGCGGAGGGGACAACCCCGGAGGCAAACCCTCGCACCCCTCCGGCTTCCCCATGCAGGCCATGATGGGCGACGGCCCCCCGAGAATGGGAATGCCCATGCAGGGGATGGGGGGGATGCCGGGGGGGCCCCAAGACATGCCCATCGGCAACCCCGGCCACAACTCCATGCGCCCGCCGGGGTTCATGGGCCAAGGCATGATGGGCCACCAACCCCGGATGATATCTCCGGGCGGCCCCGGCGGGATGATGCCGGGACGGCAAATGGCCCACCCCGGCCCGGGCGGCTCCCCTAACATGATGATGTCACTGCAGGGCATGGGCGGCCCGCCGCAGCAGACGATGATGATGGGGGGCCAGATGAGGCCGCGGGACATGGACATGGGCTTCAGTCCGGGCCCTGGAATGTTCTAATCCGCAAACTTCTGGGACGGCGTAAGATGTCTTTGTTACATGGGAGGCGCGACGTGAGGAAGTATTGTCCAAAAACGGTGGATGTACCCTGGAATCAACTGAACGGAGACCCCCGCCCACGTCACGCTCCTCGTGGACTGCGGGGGTCTTCTTCCCATGGAGGTGGGAGTACTTTTTGCCACAAGAACAATTTTGACTTATGAACTTCAGAATGTATGGAATTGTTGTGCATTGATTTCACAAAAAAAGACAAAAAACAACAACTGTTTTTGTGTTTTTTGGGGGACTTTTCATGAGGAATTGGACAACAAAGAGGAATCAACCTTGCTCGACGTCAGTATGGAGATGCTACAGTATATGTCCATCTTATTTTTATTTTTTTTTTACCTTCTCCAAATTAAGAAAACAAAATCATGGACGCGGTATGGAACAGGATCGAGAAGATTTAGTGCTTTGTGAGGACTTAGAACTCCATCTTGTCTCCATTGTTTTTGACTGTTTCTGTACAGTATATACATGTGAGCGAGTGTAGTATGAGTGTGTGCGTGCGCGCGCGCGTGTGTATAGGCATTCTATCAGTGACCTCTCGACTCCTCCTCTTACCTGACTTTACTTGGGTGGGAGGAAGTGCCCCCTCCCCTTAAAAAAAAAATGTAAAAAAAAAATACTGTACTGTTTACCATTGGTGGGCTATTCGAATATTAGTCTATTTTAATTTCCTTTGTAACTCCAGTGTATAACAAACCAAACTATGACCTCATTAAGATAATAGTATTAAAAAAAAGAAAAGAAAAAAGCACAAACATGGACCGTCTGCGGAAAGCGTTGTCTTTTTATTTTTCACCACATGAAGTGTGTGTGAGGGGGGAGAGGAACCTGGGGGGCTTTGCAGCACACGATACGACACATTACTACAATTTGTGCTCCAAAACTTCCACCACTTCTTTAGCCAGCGTCAATCTGATTGCTAATACCCAGATGTGCTGTGTGTGTTCTTGTTCCCGTTTTCAGTTTTGTTTTTGTTTTTCGACTCGCTTGTTGACTCTGGGTAAATCATTCCCACAGCAATAATCCCTCCCTCCCTCCAACGGTCCGCAGAGTGGAGTTGGCTTCAAAGCCGAATCCAGGTATGCCAGGTTAACATAGAACTAGAGCTAGCTAGATCTGGTGTAACGATTATGGAAAGCGAGGCCGCGGGTGAGACGCCAATGTAAACGCGCGCTGCTTTTTACCATCCAGTTGACTTCCTCTCTCTTTTTCTCTGTTGTATAAGCTTGTCATGTGTTTCTCCGTTGGCTTTGGTGCAAATAGTCTACCAGGGCTGTGGTGATGGACTACAAATAAAAAGATATTGTTTTGGTATATACATGTCGTCCGTTGCGTGTATGTTGTGGCTCCGTCGGATGCTCGACAAAGATCTTCTCAACCTCTCAATTTTCTTTCCTTGATTCACCTTTTCATCATTTTTTTTTTTTTTTTTTTTGTAGGGTATCAGTGACGGCAGAGTGACGATAGCCATAAAACAGGAAACGGAACTCGCAGAGACAGGAAAACATCTGGTTGCTCGCTGCAATTCGATTCGTTTGGTGGGTATCGATGAGAGCGACATCATCGGCCGAGTCGAGATCGGTGTCGGCCGATGCGCACGCCAACTCATTGGACATGTAAATGACGTTCTAATGATGCAAGTGGTCCGGGCTGGCCACGCCCCCGTCGCCATCTCGGGCTCTCCCAGGTTGCAGCGTAAGACGGGATTTTCTTTCTCAGGTTGGTTGCTGCACACAACCATTCACAAGACTCGAGGTCGCGACTGTATATTTGATAGAAAAGCAGATTTCCATTTACAATCATGGCCCGACCAATTCATTTAATTGGCCTGTATTTTCTCTTTTTAATTCAACTCTTAAAGTCTGAAAATGGCTGGCAATTAAAGTTGTTAAAAAATACAACATACGCAACATAAAAAAAAAAAAAAGAGGACATAAGTTTGATATGATAAGAATTGTTCTCATTGCTGATCAGGTGTTCTAGTTAAAAGGCCAATTCAGATGTCATCTTTTTAACTGAGAATACGATGCGTGAAAGTTCTGCACTCCCGTTTCCATAACAACAACACTTGGACAGAATTTTCTCCCGGCTTGTTTATTAAATAGAAACACACTGCAATTGTCTCATGTTGCACAAGTTCATCTATGTATAAAATAGTCGTCTAAGTCTTCCCGTGAGGAATGAAGCGACATTTTGGTTTGTCAGCAAAACCAAAATCATCTCAACAAGTGCTAAATGTGAACATCATGTGTAAATGCAACAAACGTGTTCAGAGTTTCGATGTGTTGTTGCAGAGCGAGCGGTAGTGTTCCACGCTGAGCGAGTAGGCCGAAAGCACCTTGTGGAATTCCTGCAGGGGGCAGTAGACTCCACTGCAGCCAGGAATGAGTTGATCCTGCAGGAAAGAAACACTTTGAGATCGGTCACCATCAACAACTCGATTGTGTGATGCTGGCATAGAAGAAATCGGACCTGGCCCATGTAGGACACTTTGACAAAAGCCTCCTTGGTGCGCCGGTGCTCGTGCAGCTCCAGCGTGATGTCGGCAGCGTACGGCGGCCACTTCATGTCGAAAATGCCCAACGCCATCAGGCACGGGATCAACGTGGTGTCGTGGGCCGAGTACAAGAACAACTTCCTGTTTGGCACACGCGGCCAGAAATGAACAGCAATTGGTGCTCTCAAAGTTCAAATGTTAACTCATTGATTAATTAATCACAAAAAAAAAGATCGCATTGATCATGTATTAATACAGATTAATTGCACTATTAATTTATTCTTTCTCTTGACAGTGGATGGTTCCGTTAAAGGTAGCACAGGTTGCGTTTCAGCAATAAACATAACTACATGCATTCAAGTAAAGCATTTAATAAACGCGTAGGACATTCACAGTATTTGTTCATGTCAAACTATTTTTTTTTCCCATTTTAAATTATACAATAATTACCTGATTAGAAAAAGAGGTGGCTGAGTGTGCGCAGTGGATCAAAATTTTTTGAAGACATCCTCATAATATTAAATGTCGAGAAAAAAAATAAATACAGGTGATCTTCAAATTTGGCGGAAAAAAAAAGCCTTTTTAATTAAGTGATTAATCAAAATTAATTGATAGCTATAGTAGGAATATAAAGTCATTTAAATATTATCAATGGTAATAGGAATGTAAAACAATTTACAAATGGGGTAAATGGAACAGAATGAGAAAATATGCAAATTAAAAGGAATACAAATATCATCTCTAATGTCCAATAAAAAGCACGTACCTCAAAAATTGAGGTTATATTATCCAAAACGCTAAGAAAGTTTTTCTTGTTTTTTTCCAGATAAAAATACTGAAATAATAGTTTTGGTTAAAAATAATTTTGTTTAATATTAATATTGCTTCTACTGGAAGCAAAACCAAATGTAACCTGCTGGGCTGTGACGAGGTTCCTCGTAGCTTCTCGTCAATGTTACGCAAGAACATATGCAGCAGAGGTCCCACGCACAACTGCAAGTTCTCCCTGTGGAACCGAAAAAAAAAAAAAAAAAATAAGATGATTGCATCACGCAGTCCTTGTTGACTCTGATTAGGATTGATAAAGAGTCGTTCACTGCAACAACGGCTGACCTCTTGCTAGGCTGATAGCAGTAAAACATCATGTCGACGGCTCTCTGCTCCACTCGGCTTCTCCACGCCGACAGCGCGGGCGGACACGGCAGCCCGTGCGCCTGACAATACGATTCAGCGATATCACGACTCCGTTCGCAATGATCGAAAAACAGATTTGCCCAATCGAGCGTCGCACCTCTCTGGCGACCATGTCGTCCCTGATGAGGATGAAGTCCACGTCGGATGTGTCGCCGATGGCCAGATCGCCCCGGATGCTCTTCAGGTCAGCCGCCATGTCCGGCAGGAGGGTCGCCTCTTTCAAGCGGGGGCTGACACACGCACAAACGCCCGTTCTTCATTTGGGATCCTCCAAAAAAAAAAAGACTCATCAAATTGCAACGTTTGCGTCACGGTGGTGCAAACCTGCTGAGCATTCTGAGCAGCTGACATCCGTGGTAGTTGGGGTAGAGAATTTCCGACTCGGCGTCTGTGGTTAATATGGGAACGGTTTCTATGGAAGCAGAAAAAGAAACGTTTAAAAAATGCTGATGAGCCGACAACAGATGATCGAGTTGTGCGTGTGTACCTTTTTGTTTTTGCTGGTAAAGCCCCGCCACCAGGCACTTTGCAGACTCGATGGTTCTTACAATGTTCGTAGAGCGCACACTTGACATGGGAAACAACCAATTACAATCTGACGTCATTTCCTGTAAATATTGTCTTTTTTTTTTTTTTTTTTTTTTTTTTACACCAATCCACACTTACGAGACCTCACTGGAGCAGAAGGTCGTACTGAGGAAGGGAACCTTCTGGACGTATCGGCCCCTCAGCTTCTCGCCCAGCTCGTACAGCTGCTGCATGCCCAAAGTGGTCAGCTGACCCGCGAACACGCCGCCCTGAACGCGGTCGACAGTCGAGAGGGAACTTGAATGGTTAAAAAAAAAAGAAACTTGACGTCCTCAAACGTGACAAAGGAAACCTACTCACGCTAAGCGTCTTCTTCCTGTAGCTGTCCTCCAGCGGCGATGGCGGTCTGGGCCCCCCCTCGAGGTCCGTCACCGCGTAGTTGATGTGAGTGTGAGACGGAGGCTCCAACAGGGCAGGTAACCATTGTGCCTTTCATACGAAAATAAGATCAGCAAATTGGCTGACATATATATATATATATATATATATATATATTTTTTTTTTATCATAAAATCAATTTCTTTTTCTTTTTTTACCTCCAACACATCAGGTATGGATTTAAGCGGCGTGCGAGCGCCGTGTCGAAACAGCACTTGAACCAGTTTGAGCTCGTACGGCGACGCTTTGGAGCCGCCATCCGCGTTCCTTCGCCTCCACCACAACACTGAACCGAAGGCGATGGACGCGGAGCCGACGACGCCCACTCTGGTCCAAAGTTTCCGCATGGCTGTACTGCGAAAAGACAATAAAAAAAAAAGAAAGGTGAGTGTGGATGAGGGGCTTGAGTTGAATTGTTTTTATAAAAACTTAACTGAATTTGTGCAAACATGATTCAACGCGTAGTAATGAGTTTTTATGTTTGTTTATAACAATTCCCTGGGGTTTTATTTTGCCTAAACTCCCCTTCTCCGAGACAGCAGAAATATTCAACCAGGTGTAAAACATTTGGTTTAATTGTCATTAATGACTGAATTCAACAATGTCCTAACATCTTACAGCAAAGGTTTACGATATAAACAATTTGGACCTTTGTATTGTCCCATATACAATTACGACTTTGCTACTGCGATTGCGTACATAACGTACAAGCTCATGTTACGTCACCAGTGTAGTGACGACACTCCGTCGTAAACGGAACCACTCGGTGTAAAATCGCCAAGTAAGAAGGTGTTAATTTTTCCCAGTGTGTGCATGTGTATTCTACATTTATTGATCTGTCAAAACTTCTTATTGTTGCAATGTACGTTTTCATTTGCGGTCGAGCAATGGCGTAACAAACTCTTGACGTTTCTCATCTCAAATGACAGCTCAACCACAAAGCAGTAGTCGTCTGCCAGCATGCAATGTTGTTGTAAATTTTTGCTACTCAGCCGGTTCGTTGCTAGCAGGCAAGACTGACGATGCAAACGTCAACGTTTTGCGGCATGGAAATAAAACTTACCGGCAAGTCAGCAGAGCTAACGGTGACCACATACAAAATGGATACGTTTAACTAACCGAAGCGTCCACTTACTTGAGAACTTCGAAGTAAAAGCTCAAATGAAGACTGGAGTTGTCAGCCTTCGCCAGGAAGTCACCTCTGGAGCCGGTTGTGGTTAGGACATTCCGGGATATGTTGAGCAGAGAGTACCGGTGTTCGGCGCTTGGTGTCGGGTAGAAAACTACATTTCCCAGCAGGCATGCGCTGCATTCACTGTTTTCGTCATCTTGAACTTCCCTTCCGTATAACGCAATTTCGTAAACGTGTTCCGAGCGGATTCTTCTTGTGGCATGTGCCAGGCAAGTCATTTATACCTCATACAATTTACTGATAAATTGTAATCGCGAAATTTGTTTCAACTTTTTTTTTTTTTTTTTGCAAACAAAACACCTAATATATAACCCGGGCCAAGACGTTGAACGCACCATCTTTTCTTCGTCTGTATGATTTTTACAGGCGGATGCGTCCCGACTGTTTTTCTGCCCTCTATTGGTAAGGAAAATTATTACACACAAAAAACAAACGTGACCATTTATTGAGGAAAAACTGCAGTTTATACATATCTCTGAAAACGAAGATGGATACACAGATTGATGAGTGGATTGATGCTGCTGTTATACACTAAAACCTAAAGTTACTCAGAAACGTTATTTTGAAAACTGTAATGAATGAATGAATAATTAGTCCAAGTATACTGCATAATATGGAAGAAAAAAAGTACAATCCATTTGTGGACAGGAAATAAGACATTGCAAAGAGACGAGTCAATAACACAAAAGACACGAGGGAAAAACGAAACAAGTGCAATGTCGCCACCTGGTGGCCATATATATAAAACCATGACAGGCGTCCACGCAGCCTCTCAAATGACATTTCATATAAAACATTTTTCATATGCAAGTAATACATCACATGACTCTCATTAAGGCATATTACCTTTATGGTAACTTCACAGCTATTGAACAGCATAAAATATCATTAAAGTCCCTGTAAATCGGTCATCAAAATGTATTGTAAATTTGACATACCACAGAGAAGGGCGTTAACAAAAAAAAAAAAAAAAGAATCACGTAATGTGACTTCAAAGTCGTTGATGTTCTTCGACCCTGCGTGTGCGCGCGCATTCAACACAACAGTTGGGTGTTTGGACGAGTGCTTGCCCAACTATCAAGTGCAAAATTCAACAACCAAATCATGTTTTTGTTCTTAAAAACAACGTGGCAGATTTTACATCACAACTTGCCCCGGCTAACAAATCGTCGACCGTGGTGCCCACTTTAAAAACATGTCAAGTACAATTGTCAGACGTCTGTTCTGTTCCCCTCACTGACCTCAATATATGACTGGATTACACGCCTGTGCAAGCCGTTGAAGTTACAGGGCGGCCATCTTGCTCCTCCCATCTCGCGAGCAGACTAAAACTCGTACGCGGTTACAGTGGGGTTCAATTACAGTTATAATTCTTTCATAAAAAGTATACATCATTAAGCATATAATTTAAACATGTATTTAAGGCAAGTTGTAAAATGTCTGAAGTCCTCCTGTTTATGTTTAACAAATTTAAAACATCACAAATCACGCTTTCTCAAATGTTCTCCAGTTTCGATACTGTAAAAATGTATCGGATCGTATGCCAAGAAAAGTCTATTGGGAGGAGCAATATGGCGGCCTCGAGACTTCAAAAGTCTTGGCCTATCGGCGATCCGGTCATATATTCAAATCACGCGAGTTCAAAGTGTTTCCTGAAGGTCAAATGGCAAGGTCATCTTGTCGTCCTCGCCCGCTGCTCCCGCTCGCCTTGCTCAGACGACGTTTATCCTCGGCGCACCGCAAAAGCGGCGCCGGCATAGGGTGGCAGTTACCGGGCGGCGCCTGGTACCTGCGCAGAAAGTCGTCGTTCTCCTCCGGGTTGTCCCGGCCGTGGTTGCGCTCGGCGGCCATGTTGGCCGAGTTCTGCTGCAGCGCCACCCTGTTGCTGAAGGGAACGGGCGCCATGGAGGTCATGGGGTCGACGCAGCGGCTGAAGTCGGGAGGCGGGGTGTGCGGGGGGGCGACCGGGCCGTCGGGTTGGAGAGGCGTCGGCGTGACGACCGGCAGCGTGCGCCGCGCCGCCTTGCGCCGCACGCACGCCCTCAGGCTCTTCCAGCCCAGGTAGTAGAGCTCCAGCACGGACAGCGCCAGCGAGACGGCGGCCACCACCAGCATGAAGACGATGAAGATGTTCTTCTCGGTGGGGCGCGACATGTAGCAGTTGACCGGGTTGGGGCAGGGCGAGGCCGTGCACAGGTAGAGCGCCTTGAGGAACACGCCGTAGATCATGTACTGCACGGCGATGAAGACCACCTCCATGACGGTGCGGATGAGGATGCTGAGGACGTAGGTGTGGAGGAGCGGACCCCTGAGGCGGGGCCGCCCGTCCCGCCCGCCGCTCTCCCGCCGCTGCAGGTACTCCTTCTCGGCCCCGCCCTCCCCCGCCGCCTCGGCCCCGGCCTCGCGCTCCTCCTGCTCCCGCCGCCGGCGCTTCTCCTCGCCGCGCACGGCGTGCACGGCGTGGCCCATGTAGATGAGGGACGGCGTGGACACGAAGACGATCTGCAGCACCCAGTAGCGGATGTGCGCGATGGGGAAGGCGCGGTCGTAGCACACGTTGGTGCAGCCGGGCTGCTGCGTGTCGCACAGGAAGTCGCTCTGCTCGTCGCCCCACGACGACTCGGCCGCCGTGCCCAGCACCAGGATGCGGAAGATGAAGAGCACGGTGAGCCACACCTTGCCCACCGAGGTGGAGTGCTCCTGGACCTCCTCCAGGACGTTGCCCAAGAGGCTCCAGTCGCCCATCGCGGCTCACGGGCGCCCACAGCACACCTGGGAGGGACGACAAGATGGAGGTCGTTGAGGTTAGGAAGGAGCAGGAGCGATATACAGTACAGGAACCGTATTTGGGGACTTGGCTGCAAGTAATTGACATCGATTGGTCTGGAAAGGGTTACGGTGGTGGTATTGTGATGGTCTATAAATAAATAAATCAATAAATTATCTAAAATGCTACAAATGTATTTAACAAGGGGA
The DNA here is from genome assembly GCF_051991245.1 of Festucalex cinctus. NCBI lineage: Eukaryota > Metazoa > Chordata > Actinopteri > Syngnathiformes > Syngnathidae > Festucalex > Festucalex cinctus. The sequence continues at coordinate 28,594,099 of NC_135421.1, forward strand.
AAAAAAAAGCAAAATATTCAAATTGATACAAACTACTTCGAACATCAACACATGCACACATCTACACACACAAAACAAACATAAAAAGCAATTCTCTTCATTCTCGTCACTTTTTTATCATATTTCCTCTTGAAATACAAAGAGCAAAATTATTCATTTGAGGAATTCAAACAAATATAAAAAACAAGTAACATAATAATTGAACTTCAATGAAATATATATATATATATATATATATATATATATATTCCCATCACAACTCCTCGTGGGAGAGGAAGTTCTCCAATCGCGCTAAAGTACACAAAGTGCTTGTTTTAAGAGCAAATCTCTTTCCAATAGCGCCTTGTCTTAATTGCAGCACGTGCACGATGTCGCCAGTGGGCAGGTCGACTGTAGACGAGTTTTGCCCTTTGAATGGCACGCGCTTGTGGATGTGGCCTGCAGCCGGCATCCGCCATCCCCAAAATCATCCTCAATAAAATCATCCTCTACGAGTGCTTTTTTCCACTCCAGCATTCGTCAACGTTTGGCTGTCCGGCAGTGACCTTATAAGGCATCTTGACGATGACCCCCATCGTCAAGACAACGTTGCCTGCTCACCTCTGACATTGGCATGCATTCGCGACAGATGAGACGTTTACGACCATCTCCGGCTATTGCTCCACTTGGCAAAGTTTGCGAAAACATCCCAATGGAAGAAACGTCGTCGCTTACCGTTCCTCCTCTTTTTGAGCCCCCACTTTCCATTTCCGACACTCCACTGTGTTTTCCGCCCTAGAAGGCTTTGAAGGAACAAGCTGACCACGCTGACGCCGCTTATGTGTGTGCGCGAGAGAGCGAGAGAGAAGGTCTCAATGACCATGACCATGCGTCCACCGCATCTCCCTCCCTCGCTCGCCACACTCGCAATCAGGCTTATATATGGCAAGAAGTGTCGGGCTTTCCGTTGCAACATCACGCCACAAGAAAAGAGTGGTAGGGACATACTGAAGGAAAAAAAAAAAAAAAAAAAAAAAGTCAATGATGTGAGATTAAGTTGTAATTTTCAACACACAAAAAAAATTGTGAAGTTATGAGGATAAAAAAAAGAGAATGTGAAAAAAGTAACATTATGAGACTAAAGTCATACAATTAAAAGTGACATCATACTAATAAGAAACAAGAAATTTCAAGTCGTAAATACAATACAAGTGAGGAAAAAATGTTGTAAAATAAGAAGAATGTTGTATGAAAAAAAATCATTTTTGGTGGTAAAAGTCATAAAGATGAGGCAAATGGCTTAAAGTTGTGATAATAAAAATGCAGTACTGTATTATGAGATTAGTTGCCTTTTTTGTGAAAATTATTAATCTTGATAGTAAATTCTGGGGGGGGGGGGTATTATGAGAATGAAGTAATGAAATTACACAGAAAAAAAAGTCATAATTACAACAAATGTTAAATGTTTCTTTCTTAATAAAATGTTTGAATATTGTAACAATAAAGCTGTAAAGGTTTGAGAAAAAAGTTGTCATATGAGAAAGATTTGTGAGAAAAATCAAGATGTAATATGAGAAGTCATAACATTATGAGAAAAACTGCTGTAAAATGATAAGTCACATTATGAATAAATAATGTGAGAAGAAATAAGACAATAAAATTTCATTTTCAGAATAAAGTTCTGAATATGAGAATAACCCGAGAAAAAGTAATGTTCCGACAAAAAAAAACAACCTGTAATTAAAGTTATATTTTAAGAGAATCAAATTGTAATATTCCAATAAAGAAGTTCTGAATAATATGAAAATGAAGCTGCAGTTTTACGAGAACCGTGTTGTAAAATTACTATTAGAAAAAAAAAAAGTTTTATATCTGTGAGAAAAATCATACTCTTTCCAAAGAATAAACTTGCAGATTATTTAGTTAAATAGAACATTTCATACACACACAACAAACTTTTCAAAAACAAAATAGTCAGACATTCAAAAGCAAACCAAAGAAATAGTCATTCACTTTCTAAAATTATAAAACATAAAAACAAAAAAATGCTTTAAAAAGATCAGAATCATAGGTATGGGGGGGTATATATATAAAATCTGGATTTAATTAAAAAACATTTACACTTGTCTGCTAATTCAATTTGCAGCATAACTGCTAAATACTGCGTCATCATGTTTGCTTTGAACTCTGGGTTCTACTAAATGAAGCCATAGCAATAAGCATTGAGTCAAGAGTAATATTGTCACAAAACGATGACAACCTTTACAATAGTACACAAAGAAGTTGCAATTTTATGAGGGGGGGGAAAAAAATCCAGAACTGTATTTGAAGAAATAAATTGGAATATTACCACAATAAAGTAACAACATTGATTAAAATGGCGTCATTTTGACAAGGAAAAAATGGACAGTTACGAGAAAAGAATCATGAAAGGTTGAAATTCCGTGGAAATTGATCCCGTGCCAGCTATGTGGCCCACGACACTACCTTGTGACAAACAACACATGGAAAAGGAAGAGAGCGCTGGCTCCCCAGAATGTAGTCAGAAAAGGACTCATCTCATTGAATCTGGTTTCTTGTACTTTGCGTCCACAATTGCTGGAGCGTCACTCGGGCGGCTCGCATAAAAGTTGATGAGCTTTGCTTGGAAGTGAATCACAAAGAAATGGCCGGTCTGAGGAAGGGAGTGAGAGTCCGCATGGCACAATAGCAGGAGGTTGAGCATGGAAACGGCCACGTTCTTATCAAACAACCGCCCGGGCTTTGTTCACGTTCGCCCGTCCAACAATATGGATTCGGCGATGGAACAAACATTCTCATCTTAATTTACAGACAGACGCAGAAAAATATATTTTTGCACTTGCGTTGTTGCAGTGAAAAGTTGTACCGTAATGCCACAAGGAAAAATTGTGGTCGTAAGAGAATTAAAAATACCAGGCTGGGCGAAAAAAAAAGCCTTATTAATGTAGGAAGTCACAAGAAGAAAAAAAAAGTGGCGATTTTCTAAAAGGAAGGCAGAATCCTAGAGCAGAGAATAAAAATGTTATATTATTAGATGAATGGTGCACACAATATATTTGTTTGAGTAACGTAGCGATGAGAAAAAGTCATGGATAGAAGAAATAGAAGTAGAAATGTTACCTAAAAAAAAATGGAATGTTATGAGAAAAAAAAATTGAGATTAAAGTAAAAATATTCTGACAAAAACATGCAATTTGTGACAATGTAGCAATTTTATCAGAATAAAGTCTTATTTTTATTTAGGGAAATGTTTACATTTAAAGAAGTTTTAATATTTAGACAAAATACTTTTTTAACATTATGATAAAAAGTCATTTTTTTATGAGAAAAGTTGTACAATCTCATAATTACCCTTACCCCCAAATTAAAAAAAACAACAACAACAAAAAACTCGACTCGAGCCTGTGCAGCATCAGCGCTGTCACGTCTATTTACAATGCGCGTTGGCAGGCTAATGGAGTCATAATGGACGACGGGCACCGATACACCGGGTGGGAGCAATGCCACGTTCAAGTGGCACAAACAAAGACGATGACGGGACCACACGCTTTTTCCACTCGCGTTTGCCGCCTTACAGGGAAGTGACGCGCTTGGCGGCCGCGCCGACGCCGCAAATATCCAAACGTGTTTGGATCGCTTGCGAGCGAGATGCGAGCTGATGGAAACGTTTGCTACCTTGACTTAAGTTTTCTGTGTTGTGAGCCGTCACTTCGGTGATTTATTTTTCAGATTTTTTTTCCGTTTGTTTCTGCTACAAGACATCAGTTAGGAGCAATGTCGTAGAATCGTGGAGAAGCTGTTTGTACATGTTCTGGCCCTCTTGTAGGTGATGTTTAAAGGAACATTAGTGTGTATTTATACTGCGATGTACCTCGAGGACAATTGTGTTATGGCTTGCGAAGAGTGAGAGAGGCTGATTTATTTCCTACGTTATTTGACATTCTCTCATGAGGCCACACAGTGCAAAGTACATGTGGACGGCTCTCATGTCGTAGCCACCACCTTAGATGGCAACAATCGCATACACGCTGCTGTATATCACATTTATCGAAGGTTCAAACATGAAAGTCGTGCTTTAGACAGGCGCGCCTTCCGGGTGGCTTATGTTAGGCGACTTTTTTTTGGGAACTTTCCATAGTTTTGCGTGGAATGAGAAGTCCTCAACGTGGTGCCAATCTGGTTGTAAAATAGGAAGCTAGCGGCTGCTCGGTACTGCCTTTAATTAGGGAATTTAAATGGAATATGACAGTCTTCTATATGCAAGTGTTTACTTTTACGTTGTAGTGCTAAAATATAATATGTCAGCTGTGTTGTTGATACATTGAGATGCAGTATGCTAAGTAACACACGTACACATTTATGCTTACATAATAGAACAAAAATCTAAACACAAAACTTGTTTTTGCTCCCATTTCTCACAAGCGAAACTCAAAGATCCAAGACATTTTTGTTCACACACAAAAGGCGCATATCTGTCTAAATTTGTGCTAGTGAGCACTTCTCCTTTGCCGAGATAATCTACCCACCTCACAGGTGCTGATTCGACAGCATGATTATTGCACAGGTGTTCTCCAGGCTTGCCACAATAAAAGTCCACTTTAAAAACTGCAGTTTTTTTTTTTTGTAATGGGAAAACACAACAAAATTGAAATATAATTTGGGACACATAAACAGGACATTTTGGTATTGAAAGTTTGAAAATGTTATTTGAAATTATATATAGGCCTATATGTTGTTTTGAAAATATTTCTTGCCAGTTAAATAAAAAATTGTAATTGAAATGCTCAAATCAAATGAATTTTTAAATGGGAATTCAGAATTAAATTATTTATGTAATTGGTTATGTTATTGTAAAAATAACCCAAGTTGATTTTTACTAAAAGCACTTAATTTTAAAATTCATTTTACATTTCTGATAATAATAACGAATCTTGACTATTATAGGTGCTCGGACAGTAGCCAATACCAGCATTGGCCGCCCCCTTGTGGCCATTTTACAACCAGGCACTAGAAATTCGTAGAATATAAAATTGCCATAAATTGAATAAGGAAAAATGCTATACTGTATTGGCATCTTTCTTTAAAATTATGTTTTTTGTTGTTGTTTTTTTTTCTGTATCAAAAGTACTAAAGAAGAGTATCGGTCTGGAAAAAAAAGTGGTATCGAACATTCCTAATAAAGATACATGAAAAAAAGCTGTCACTTCACAAAAATGAAATATAAACATATGAGTGAAAATTCAGCATCAACAAATGCTGTACTATACTATATTCCAAAAGTCATAATAAAATGAAACAATAACAACTTAAAGGAGAATAGTTGTCAAGCAAAACTGTCATATTTACACAATTCAATTTGTATGTCAGAGAGCAAATAGCGAGAATAAATGTTTCCAGGGGGCTGGAGCAGTCAAATAACATTTCAAGTAATCGCAATGGGGCAAACTAATTTGTTATCCGAGTCAATTGAGTTACACGCTTGTTTGGTGGTACCATTGTTTATCTGCACGCTGCCTATTATTAACCTTTGACGCGTGCTGGGACTGATTCCCAGCATGTACGCGCTGCAGCTGTTTAGCAGCTCGGGCCGCAGGGGTGGCGGGCATATTTCAGCCGCGAGTGCCAAGACTGCCATCGAAGGATGAGTGTGTTTAACTTAGCTGCCCGGTGGCGCCGTCACTTAGGCGGAGTCCATGTGAGCGACCCCCGTCGCCTGCCGGCATCACGCGCGTACATCAGTCACACCAGCGTGGGTTCGCTTCCTTACATGGCCGCCTGGCTCGTCATCAGCTGTACGCGCATCGCAACAATCTCCTGATGGAGATATTGGTTAGCTGTGTACGGCGGCTCAGAGGCGCTCGTGTTGGACCTCCGTGTGGCAAGGAGCCTTATTTGGGTACTCACCCAAATGGATCTGCATGGCAATCAGTCAAGAAAAATGAAAGTGTTTTATGAATGTCCCAGCTTAGGATTTTTTCCGACAGCGAGTAATTGCTTGTCGAAGTAAAAAAATAAATAAAAATAAATGGAGAGCCAAAAATGTTTGAGAGCTCACGCCATTAAACAACAACCATAGATATGAAAAGGAAGGTTCGACGCGCTCCTTTTGAGCTTTCCATTACGTTTGATGGGACAGTTTGTGCCTTCTAAAATGGCCGCCACGTATGTCCAAGCATTACCTTTGGTGGTAACTGTTGCCCCTGCCAACATGGCCGACTGGCCACGTCTGTTTGCCATCTCTAGTCGACTGTATAGGTCGCTTGCACATCGTAATGCATCATGGGAGTTTTTCCTTCGGGCGCCATATTGGGTGTCCGCCGGTTCACAAGGTACACTCGCGAGTTACACGGTAGAGCTTATCAACCTGATGTAATTTTCGCAGTATTTTCACGATTTACCGGAAGATCAAAAACAACGATACAGGCAGAAGGTGTCTCTGTGTGGCGGGATTGATCCTAATTACGTCCTGACCAAGGGTGATTTTTTTTTGACGGAGAAAGCTTGCTGGCCAAATGTGACATCTCTGGACATCTTTCCCTACCTCGTGTTGACAACATGCTCCATAACACGCCAACAAATCCCTGGAGGCTTACAATTATTTTGTAAGCGGGTGGATACAGAGTGTAAACTTTAACATCGCATCAGAAGAAACGGTTGCTGTTGCACGTAAGTAAACCACATGGTGTTGGTAATTCTGCACACAAAAATGTTGATTTGTTCTCAGGCTTCCTGTTATCATTGTGTTTACATGCACAGCTGGCTTTACCTGATGTGGTTTTTCTAATAATTTTATAACAGGCAAATATGGCAGAGCGTATAAGAATAAAAAGTAACTGCACAGCCTCACCGTGGCTTAATTAAATTTAATGCTACCCTTTCACTAGTTACATGTTCCTTAATCAACTTATTCTAAATGGTTAAGGTTAACCACTATCAGAGGACGTATTTTTAGTTTCAGTTTCCAGTACAATAAAACGTGTTCATGGTAACTACTGAGCATACTGACAGCTTTTCTTATGATCTCACGGTTAAGGAGGCTGTCACAACACCCAATTTCTGTCTGGTGCCAGATGGCAACAATTCCCATCACTTGTCACGACAACACCAATAGTATTACCAGGTATGTATGGCTTTACTTTTTGTAGTTTCTTATTTAATTCTATGTTTCATATTTTAATTACAATGTTTGTAATATTTTCAGATTCAGGCACAGATGAGTTTAACTGGACGGGACTTCTGCGACTTTGTGGTGTGGACAAAGTGTGATTGAGCGAGTCCACCCAGATCGCTCGTTTTGGCCAGTTGGAAAAGCCAGAGTTTTTTTTCCCAAAATCCCCTCCTTACCTGAACTGCTCGGGAGAGCATTTACTAGATCAGCAGTGGACTTCCAGTGTTCCTGCTCAGCCGCTGTCACCTACCACTTGCTCATGTACTTCAAAGATGCGGAATAAAGTAGTTTTTTGTGCTGCAGCAGATTGTAAAATCAAATGATATCACTTGAAGTGTGCCAATCTAGACTGCCAAAAGGACAGTGGTTTTGTGGCAAGTGTGAAACAAGGATTATTGGGAAAACTGTAACACAGTACTGGTACTTGTCTTACATTAAACAAATTTAAAAGAGAGCAACTTTTTCCTCTGTACATAGTATAATGAAAGTCATTGCGTACCCCATCAACATTACATCATACCGTCATCTCAGGATGGTAGGCACCTGTGCTAAAATAAACTACATTAATTAACAGTTCAATTTTTAACTCTGAAATTACTACATCTAATAATTATTCACTTCATTTTTTGTGCTTTTAGAAATAATAGAGATTTATGCCATTACTTTAAGAGGGACCATATTGCACATTGAGTCAAATCCTGTCATTTGTATTATGTATAGTTTTGTAAACAAACCCAACAATAGAATTTGTATAAACGCTGCCTTTATTAGCGCCAAACAAAAAGTCGCATGTTGTCCTCCTCCAATGCTTTGATGCTCGCCTTCGTTTCCATCATGTCATTGGCAATCAAGTCGGTGTGGCATGAGATCCCTAAAGAAAAAAATAAAGAAAAAATCACAAAAAAATATGGTACCAGTAATAGGTTTAATATAGTAAAGTAGTATAGTTTTTTTGTCAGTGTAAAAGAAATGTACACATTTTGTTGCATTTTTTAATGTATGAACATTGCTACAGGCAAATACTTATTTCTATAAACACTTCCAAATGTCTCTAAAATATAAGGTGCGTGTACACACACAAACAAACACATACATTCACTCATGCATACAATATATCATGTAATGAATTCTGAGTGGCATACCAGAGTCAATGATGTCAGCAGTACTTGAGGGTACAGGTTACTGGAGCCATCTGGCTGCATAACTGCAACAATCTCTGCCACTTCGAGTCGTCTTTTCTTTGCTTGTCTCTCCTGTGCACGTTCATATCTTGGCACCGACTGGGCTGAGACATAGATGTTGTAACTTGGGACCCAACTTTAATGTTGGAGCCCAGTCGGGATGATTGGACAGAAAAACGGGCGCAGGGCGACCTGTTAAAATAAACAAATATATAAACAAATAAAATATGGAAAGACTGGTTATTTTACCGCAGTAGGGTGGCCGTGAATAAGTTCTTTAGCATGATGTGTAGGCTACCGGGGCTCTGTTTTCTTGCATCACCCCCGGGGGTCTGTTTTCTTGCATCAGCCCCTTCTGTCTCTTTTTTTTGCCAAGTTTACATTTTGCCACCAAAAAACATGTTATCGGCATTAAAAGCCCAAGACTAATCAATCCAATTTCAGCAGTAAACACTTTGCACTGGCACTACTTGGGTGAAAATGTTCGATGTTAGCTTTCGGCTAACGTCCGCTAGCCAGCTTGTACTACCGAACTTGCTTGCTTATGAATCCAAAACATAAGCAACTTGCCCATATATGGGCGGTCGAAACGTTATTAATCCTCATGCATTAAATAAAGGTAAACAAGCTTACCGCTCACAAAGTGATCGCTGCACACACGAGCCCAAAGTAACGACTTCCCTCCGGAGTCCGCACTCCTCTGTCTCCAGGCCCTGGTTCCTAATTATTTTCGGAATTCGGAAAAAAGACCGACCATTTTCCCCCTTGGCTTTGTTCGAACAGCCAACGATGCAGCAACAATGTACCATTTTAATCGCAGAAAACAAACGTGATAGATACGTGTTAGACCGAATCGCTACGTAAATGGAGGCCACCCAGCATGGCGACTACGAGAAATCCGAGGCGGAAGTGACGACATGTGCAAGCGACCTATATCTGTGACAACAACAGCAAAACTTTGAAAGCTACTCTACAAACGGACATTTTGACTGGAGTAGACTTTATTTTCTGTTACTTAAATCCAAAGTTTCAAGTTTCAGGTCCAGGCCTTGCGGTACTTGCAAGGAGCATGGAGAAGATGCTAACACTTGAACTTGTCATTGTGCAGTTTGTCACGTTTTTTGCTCACGACTGCCACCTCTGGCCTAAAGTGTAACTGCAGCATTTAAAAAAAAAATACGTTTATTTAATTAATTTTACTGTTTATTTATGACTTGATGAGGAATTCTATATGCTGTGCAGTACATTTTAATTACAATTTAAATAATGTTGCTAATGCAGAAATGAAATTAGTTTGTGATATTGACAGGATTTTGCTGATATAGAAATTGAATATAGTCCTAATCATTTGAAAACTATACAAATAAAATTGTATAATTTTATAAATATACCATATAAAAAGGCACAACAAATGCAATCGAGAAAAATATATCAATACTGTACATGTGCATCTCAATTGATTCTGACAATAATACAGTATTGTCGCAAAATCTATTCTATTTATTTCAGTAGATCAATTTCAGAAAGTAAAACCTGTGTTTTATTACATTGTTAATGTAGGAATTGGGAGGAACTATCCTTCTGAAAAGTATTTTCCGATGTCTTTAACAAATTTAATTCATCAATCAGATTCACTCTTGTATACCAATAAATGTAACAATATGTTACTGACATCTTTAAAATTAATTACTGTAGTTTGAATGCTGTATATGCATTAGTAGTGCAACTTTAGGTTCACATGCCCACAAGAAGGTAAAAGAAATCAATTTGCATATAAAAAAGAAATCATTCAAACTTAAAATAAAATGCATTCATTAATGCTGGTATTACTAAACGTAAACATGAAGAAAGTCATTCTCAGAAAAGGTATACGAAAATGGACTTGTACCAACAGTCGCTGATTCAATTATTATTATTATTTTTTTTTAACAGGCTCATATAGGAGCATAACAACACACAATATAGAAAGAAGCCAGTCTTGAAGAAAAGTTTCCTGAAGAAATTCACGAGTGTGATGACGTTTTGGAGTAAAACAAGTGCACCATTGTAAAAGTGTCATGCTGACATGCTGAGTAGAGTCAGAACTGTATAAAAGCGTTCACTTGAGGTAGTTTATCACATTTTTAGTTGAATTTGAACTGTATAATCTAATGGTAGATGTAAACACTGATTGAAAACTTTCTCTGAATGCTCCTTCAGTTGCATCCTTGTAACCTGTTGGTCTTACCTGATGTTGTCGTAGAAGCTTATTCCTGAGGAGGCTTCTTACTTGTCCTCCTCAATGGTGGCCACCTTCCTCCTTTTTCTTCTTCTCCTTGAGCTTTTGTCGTCCCGACACCAAAGTCTTCTTCCTTACAGGGGGTATAAGAAGAAAAAGCAGGGAGGGGGGCATCACACCCACTCACCCAGTGGCCACCCTAAGGCCCACCCTCTCTTCTTTGGTTCTCTCCTCCTCTTCCTCCAAACACCGCGTTTGCCTCGGCACCCTTTTCTTCTTACATCCCTGGTGCTCTATTTTCTGCTGGGAAGCATTCTGCCGGCAACAGGAGGGGAAGTGGGATTGTTTTTCCACGATTAATGGCAATTCCGCTTCCACGCTGGCCTTCCATAGTGGACGTGCTTAAGTTTTGATTTGGAAATATCTCGCACAAAAACGGGCCCAAATGTACCTTTGGCCCAGTGGAGCCTTTTGGAAAATTTAGCAAGAATCTGATGATCAATAAAATGTTCTTTTGTTGGGTCTCCGTGTGCAGCTCTTGACCAAATGGCCGACTGGTCCATTGCCCAAGGATTGAGGACATGTTGATCAGCAAATCATCTTCTCGTGTTGGGTTCCGAGAAGAGAAATTACAGTACACTGTGGCCTCGCAGGCATCAAGTAACAATGCGCTGTTTGAGAGGAATTTGAAGTTGTAGCTGGAGGACATTCTAAATGTTACCAGTGAAGAGATTGGAGTCTTTGAGTCTCTACTAGGCGGCGGGAAAAAAATGAACATTTCAGGATACTTGTTGGATTTGGGATACAGATTTTTCCATACACAATCATGTACATTCAAATAATCTGCTTGGGAGTTGCTGATGGATAAATGGTTAGGACATCTGACATTTTGTTCTGATCCTGTCAGTGCTTTTTGAGCATAAATATGTATTACGTGTCAACTTTGAAGGTGGAATATTCCCTCAAATTCTTTCTTCATTATTCATAATGATTATGCAGCATGACTCTTTAATTCGGTGTCTTTCTGCTGGGAAAGTACCCGTGATGATTTTGTGTTCATTTATAAGGACATTATGATCCGTGGTGAAAAGTCACTTATGTAACTTTGATGTTTGAAGAGATAACAATGTTTTTTTTTTTTTCATGTATTAATAGCGATAGAAGGCCAATAGAAATTGGGTCTTATGATAACCCCTGGTGAAGAACGAAAGGAGCTGGAAACTTCAGTACATCTTATATCATCAAATTATTTACGGATGGCACCTAATGGCCCCTTTTGTGTTGCAAAGTACTCGATTAGAGCGGTTTCAATTAGTGTGAATGATACTAACGGATGGAAAATTTGGCACTTCATACTGATTGATAACCAGCCATTCACTTGCCTCACCCAACCTTAATCAACAATATTTTTGACTCAGGAACGAATTATTCCAAACTGTCACGAGCATAAAACCTAAACGAGAGCAGTTTGATGGAAAAAAAAAAAAAAGTCCCCAATGCCAGCACGCATTAGTGCAAACCCCCTCAACCCTCAACCCGCCCCCCAGCCTGCCGTTCCGCCTGACACGCATCCGAGTCGGGCCTGGGTTTGACGGACATGTGTTCCTAAACATGCCGCCTGAGAGAAAGCCCGAGAGAGGTCCAGAGCGGGAACACAAAATGGGTTGCAAAGCTCAAGGTTGTTTCATGGGTGGGGGAATTTGGAACTACGTATGCGGGACGTCACTCACCGCCGCACACCAGCGCAGACCTCACTGAACAATACCGCTGGTGTGTTGTTGTTGCCGTTTGAGCTGTCAATCACTTATTTACTCAACTTTCCATCCACACTCCACTATCGGACAGTACGAACGTATATTGTGAGCATTTCCCAGTTGTTTTTTTATGTTTGCTACGATATGTTTTACATCCAACCGTGTCCTCCATCCATGACGTGTCTGTCGTACCTGCTAGCAAGCACTAAGCTTAACCTTCATCTCTCCAGTCGTGAGTGTTGATAATTAGCCTAGATGGGCTTGATTGACTTTATTCATCACCGATTTGTGCACATTCCAACTAAACACCCTAACCCACTGCAGTCAATCATGTCATTAAGCCTTCTAAATAAGACCAATAGCAACAATGGAACCCAATCCCAACAATAGGCCTTCTCCACCCAGTACGTGACAGTATTTCCATGAGCTCTGATGGACTGGGGACTATTTCCTCTCATGCATATTTGGTGGCCTGCGCATGCCGGCATTGTTTTCATGGACATCATCATTACCGACAGTCGGGTTATTATTACGCTCGTGCTGACAGGTCAGGCAACGCAAACAAAATGCGATGGTCAATGGCAGTAAATGAGCAGTGGAAGTTTCTTTGCTCATAATAGAGTGACTAAGCTTCATGTGAACAGGTGAAGGATTGCAAGAGGACGAGGTCAAATGCGGTTGGTGGATGGGATGTGTATTTTGGACTCCTCATTCCTGCTCTGGAATCCATGCGTTCTTTCAAGCGCTCATTGTGGATCAATGCTATTCTTACTGGATGAACTCTGAACTTGGTGGATGACTGGAATGTCCCGCACTGGAGAGGTTATAGTCGCATAAAGGAGTCACATGATACAGCATAGTAGCCAATTTTGCATTGTTTTGTGTGGGGGTTTTTGGGGGGAAAATTGACACAAATCATGTAAAGCTGAGACGAACTGAAGTTGAACAGCTGTATAGCCTGAATTCTGCCTTTAGGTTCAAGTGTTTACAGTCAAGACTGAGTTGTGGCAAACAGTCCATTTGTTCCGCAAATCTCCAGCATCAGCAATGCTTTAATTGAAATCATTCGCCACTGTTTTCATTCGAAAACATCGCGCTGGCTACTATCAGATGAAACCAATGAAAGCCGACACAATCTCGAAACCCAACTGTTGGTTCCTCTCCCACCCTCAGAAGGAACAGGGTTATCAAGATGTGAATTGAGTCGGGAGGAAGTATGCTCTCTTAATGCCACTTCCACTAGCTCCCCCCCAACCCCGGCACCTTCTCGTAGCCCCCCTCCACCACCCGTCATGTCACCAGTGTGTATTTCCAGCATCCCCGCGAGCAGCCACGGAGAAAGAACGGCCTAACAAACACAGGAAGACGGATATCTACAAGAAACCCTCACCCAGACAAGCAACATGTATGTGTGTGTGTGTGTGTGTGTGTGAACTGATTGACTTTGTCTATACACTGTGTGTGTAGACCTATGTTTTCATGTGCACACCATACATCCCAAAAAACAAACAACAAATGAAGGGTCCGCATATTTCTCGGCTCACAGGCAGAGGCCAACATGTACGTCCAGGGGATGCGTAACTTTATAACAAAAAAACGCTGACAGTAAATCCTGGTAGAAACACGGCTGTCCATTATAGTTCAAAAGCGAACCAGAGTCAAAGATAGTCAATATCATATAACAAGATGCTACTAAAATGCTTTCATGTGGTATGTAGGCTCTGCTCATGACTGCTCACATGTAATGCGATATACATCAGTTAGCGTATGTGCCAGTTCTAAGACGCTAAAACTATTTTCTGCATCCAACAACACAAGCAATAAAAAGCCACTTTTACCTATCCAATTCAAGTTCAATGTTTGCATGGTGGAGACTGGAGTGCAGGGAAGCCAGGAGTCTCAAAAAGAATTGATTTTCCAGGACAAAAAGGCAAATACTAAGGGAAAGATAAAGTGACAAGCGTACATGATAACTGACAGTAACAGAAACAACAATGAACCGATAAATATAAACAGATGAGTTGACGAGATGCACCTGGACAAGCTGATTGGTAGACACAAGGGACCGGGCTGATGAGTCAGACGACTAAGACGTGAACATGAGCAAAACTAAATATAATCAAACCAAAAATACGGATCGTGCCACATCAAACTGATGCATCAAAACGTGAATGGGTCTTCTAATGCTCTGCATATTCCCAACGTAATAAATGGTAGCTATGTAAATGTTTTATGACTTCCTGTACGCCCAGGCTATTGTTCATTGGAGGAAACGGCATTCATCTTAACACACTTGCTGCTCTCTGTGAATATGAAGCGAGTACGGTAGTGGTCGCTAACGTGCGCGCTGACTGCGCCACGTTTTGATAACATTGTGTCGGACGGCCAGCCGACCGAGGGGACCCGACGGCGTGAAATCCTTCAAAACGGGCCCTGACACATACAGGGGTGTTAACCTCCTCTGTAATCTTTCTCAAGACCTACCAACTGCACTTCCTGCCTTGGCTGACTCACACGTACGGGTAGCTAGCAGTATAGAGGTCCCCATTACGGTCTATTTTCAGTCTTGGGTTTAAAAAACTGAAAAATCGATATTGAATCAATTTTCCTTTTAAAGCCCGATTAAAATCTTTTCACCATGAATTCTTAGGAAATGGAAATGGGCATATTTTTTTTAATCTTAGTTTTCCTGAAATTATTATTCACATGAATTGAAAAGTAAATTTCTTACATTTATGAAAGACATGATTTTTGAACATTCAGAATCTTTTCATTTATATTTACAATTATTGAATTATCGGCAATCGTTTTTTTTTTTTTGTCGAAAAATCTCACAAGTTTCAAATGCCGTGTGCACTCTACATAGGCCACTTAAACATCCAATCACGCACAGCACCGACGTCCTCCCTCTCTGCTCTGACCTCCACCCAGTCCTTCACTATTGTGCCACCCTGTGTAAACCCACTTGGAGAGGAAGTTGTCCTTCCACTTTCCACATACGACTTCGAGGAGAACAATTTGTGCTTCTTCTCTCACTGCGCAAGTGATGTGGCGGCTAACATAATGTTTAGTGGCTTGTCTTTTCCAATCTTTTGATTGGAAAAGTCCCAGACGTCTCTCGGGGCCAGATGATAAGAAAAAGTGTTTTTTCATGGTTCGTTTGTAAACTGTAGCATCAATTCGTATCAGTCAGTTAAATTAGGCTGTTGAGTGATTACCTCTGCCTTTAATATCCAGTCTTCTTTTCATGGTTGTTGATATGGATGTGTCAGTAGCTCAAAGGCATATTGTGAGATTCATATTTTTTCCCAGTTTTGGGACAACAGTGGTATTTCTGTGGCCTGAAGATTCTCTATACAACCCAATCATGTTACGGTCAAAAGTCACATGCATTTGCCCTTTATAGGATATACAGAATAACCCCCCAAAGTCGAACTAGTTCAGCCAAAAACTGGAAAAATATGCTTCTATGGTCCAAATGTCGTCATGCATGACGTCAAATGGGATGTCAGAAAAGCTTGTGAGACTTTAAGTCACAAAGGTTGATAGCTTTTCTGTGGCTTTTTTATCTATTTTATGATGCCGCTGTGGCAAGGCCCAAAAATCAGATGGTTTTTCAGCAGGTCCTTATGTAATGGCTGGAAAGCAAAACCCTATTTGGCATTTTCACGCTACTTTTGGCGCCTGTTGGGGCGCCTGGTGTGCAAGGGTTTTGCGACCATTTTTCCTACTGACCTGATGATGGAAAATTTGCATGTTTTTTTTTTTCCCCCTCTTAAACTTAGCTGTTATGCAACTTTCTTAAAAGTGTAATTTTAGGCAATTTTTGTGGTCAGAAAGGAGCCCTAGTGTGGTATAGAACAGGTAAACAAATACAAATCCACAAGGGCCACCAAGACATTTTCAAAATTGAAAAAATGTGAAAATGGAAAAACTAGAACAAATTAAGCTTATGAAGGCAACGTTTGCAGTGAGGTAGCACCGCAACACACACTCGCACCTCATCCCATCCCTGCGGTTATGATACAATGATGATGATACACGACACCAACTACAAAATGTTGTTTTTTTTTTAATTCCAGGTTACAAGTTTAGCAGATTACATTGATAAAATGGTGCTTAATTAATAAAGCTGTAGGTTATTTGTGACTTGAGCTGAAACACTTATTTAAGCAGCTAGCTGGCTCCACCATAGCCCGCGGAATAATAAGTACTTCAGTGAATACGATCCAAACAGTCATCACTTAGCCTACTCCTTTACCCCGTGCCACTTTTAATTAAACCGGAC
Organism: Festucalex cinctus; assembly: GCF_051991245.1. Taxonomy (NCBI): domain Eukaryota; kingdom Metazoa; phylum Chordata; class Actinopteri; order Syngnathiformes; family Syngnathidae; genus Festucalex; species Festucalex cinctus. Next base: position 28,610,708 of record NC_135421.1, read on the forward strand.
GCTTTAGGGTAGCTCAACATGGCCAATTTTTAACTTCAGCAACATCAGCCCTGCCCTGCGACGTAGCCTACAACTTTTTCCTTTTGGCATTTTCTCGCCAACATAACATGAAAAACTCCGTAGCCCAAATGAAAATCACCCCGTTTGCTCATAATAACGCAGGTTCGACCGTGAGTGGCATCAAAAGCACCACAGTTTGGAGTCAGGTAATTAAAGAACCTCTGTATGCATGAGGAAGGTTTGTTGGCCTATTTTTTTTTAAGGACACAGCAGCATGAAATCAAAGTGACTGTGTAATCAAAGCCTCCAAAAAGTAGTACGGTAATTTATGCTCGTTTCAGATCTGCCTGTGGATTCTGGTTGCGGGTATGGAATTTTACAAAGTTGCTAAAAATTACCTCCCTGGAAATATTTCTTTGTTCAGGCTACAGACTCCGGGCTGGGTGCGGAAGAGTACCCTGCCCAAAAAATGTGATTTGGTAAAAGGGCTATAAAATATCCAAAAATGTATCCTCTGGAAAAACAAAAAACATTTGGTCTGGTTCGTTTTGACCTTTTAGGTCTGGCCTCTGGTGGCAGTGAGAAAGAGGAGCCAAAAAAGTTGAAACTCTTACCCTCAAAAGTGGCTTTTGAGGCCATTTTTGCTGCCAGGTGGCTCTGATTTGTGAGTGAGCGGTAGCTTCCTTCAGGCAACAACCTAAGGGAAAAAGGTAAATCGAACTGCTTTAAAATGGGAAAATCTATCCCAAGGAAAAGTCAAATTCATTTAAGTTCATTTTGTTTTGGTTTGTGGGGGCCCTGGTGTAGAGAAGAAAAATGAAAAATGGGCCACAAGAGCACCCTGGCAAAACAACAACTGGATTTTGTGCAACAATTAAAATCAAACACCCAGTAAAAAATAAAAATGCATTTTTAGGCTACTTTTGTGTATAGGTGGGGCCTCTAGTGTAGAAGTGGAACATTTATTTGTTAGTCCTCACAGTAAAATGGTTATGTAGTACCAAGTTGAGTTTTACATTTAGTCCTTTTTTTTAACTCTCCAACACTCTGATATGCAATTTCTCCACCAAATGGCTTATCAGACTGACTATTATCCATCTTTAGAACTATCATAAAACTTGAGCCAGCGGACATAGCAACAGGGATCATAAGAATTGTGTTTCCCCAGTACTAACTGTCACACACTTTTGGTCAGTGGGGCACAATCATGTGTGCCCTAAAGCGCCGTGTTTTTGTAATTTGAAATCGCCAGTCATGCTCACTATGTTTCCTTGGTTTGCTAAATAAATAGATGGGTTGTTAGATTGTTATGTGTGCGACTCAGCCAGTACTTACATTCATGGCGAGTCTTTGATATATTGTATATAGTAAGTATACAGATGAAAGGGTCCGAGTCTTTATAATTAACCATCTTTATTGATTTATGGTTGGGTTCTATAACTGTACACATATTTTGCACTCCTGCTTGAAAAGTCTTTTTCACTTAGACTATTTTTGAACATATGTTTTGCTATAAAATTAGAAAATCCTTATAAAAGATGTTATACCCAACTACATGGACTTATATGTTAATTCTTGCTCCTAAAAGCCTATTTTATATCATTCATAAAGTGGTAGATAATTAGTTCAACTAAGCGCACCCTCAGATGAAGGCCAGTATTGCAGGCTGGTACAGTAACAGGACATGGAAGGGGAAACCTACTAAGTACAAATGCAGGTAGTGAGTCCAAACAGTGCAAAACTTCTCACCATTGAAACACACGGCTCACTTCTGTAATCTTACTTAGCATCAATCAGGATAGAAATCTCTGAACACAATAACCGGTGAAAAATATTTACTAAGAAACGAAAGATCACTTCTCAACAAGACTACATATTTGTGTGTTTTCTAACTGTTCCCATCATAAAGTGTACTTGGTTTATGACGTCCTTTCTTCTATCAAATTAGATCAAGCAGCCCAGTCAGTACTTCAAGTAACACTAAGGGAAAATTTGACTTTAAATTAGCAACTTTAAAACCATCTGGCTGGTCCAGTTTGGTGAACCTCGTGTCAAACTAATATTACTGCTCAGAGTTGCTGAACCTTAACAAGGTCATAAGGAGTTGCCAGTATTTACTCAGCAAAAAAAAAAAAAAAAAAAGTTTTATTTTTTTCCCCAAGGGTCACACACTATGACAGGAAAGCACAAGCCGCTAGATGCAGGAAGTGAGGGGTCAACACAGAGGAATGTTGGAAGCGGCGATGCAGGTGAGAAAGTCCGTGCGACGGCGATCACATGGCCGTCTTGTTGCGTCACTGCTCAAAAACACAAAACAAGTGGCTCCAAACAGATGAGTGGTGCGAAAATGGCACAAAGAGGAGAGACAGGCGGCTTTTGTCCACGACCAACATGAAGACATGCACACACTCACAATTCAGTTTTCAAGCTAAACAAAACCAGCTCATATCTGTTTCTTTAAGCACAAATCTGAGCACCGAGGTCTTAGTGTTGCACTGTGTGTCACGGGGGGCTCGGTGCTGCCCTCAGGTCACGGCTGATAGCATCTCCTAAGTCTCACTGTGAATGCTTCCTTTCTGTGCATGTGTGGCGTGTACACAGTGGAGGCAGGTCACTAAGTAGGTTAAATAGACACCAGAAACGATGATCTTGTAAAACCTTTTCTGCTCTTAATTTGCGCCGCAAGCTCGGATGAAAGAGCTAAATTGATGTCACCGTGTTTTGTTAATGGGACAAATTAGGACATTAATTTGCTTGAATAACACAAGAGAGTTATTATATTGGATTATGATTAGTCAGTAGAGGGTTACCTTGTCTGTTAATTGATTTACTTCATACTTCCGCTATAACGTCGCCTTAAGGAAAGCATCAATACTATACAAAAACTCAACAGCACATAACTATAAAACATTAAAATAATCACACTCACTAGAGATGCAGATTATGTATTAGTGTGTGCAGATGGCTGCAGATGTGGTTTGCTCATTTGCGTTACACGATCAAGATTTTTTTCAGATCGATGTAAAGTATAAAGTCATTGTATAAGAACACAACAATTTTTCCATTTTGTTAGCATCGCTCATAGTATAAGGCAATCAAAAATCCCATTAAAATGTTAGTGCTGTTTAGAGTAATTTCGGTCATTCTTACAATATGTTACAGAATGCATTCATCAAGGGCGGCACGGCGGATGAGTGGTTAGCACATTGGCCTCCCAGTTCTGAGGACTCGGGTTCGAGTCCAGGCTCCGGCCTTCCTGGGTGGAGTTTGCATGTTCTCCCTGTGCCTGCGTGGGTCTTCTTCGGGCACTCCGGTCTCCTCCCACATTCCAAAGACATGCATGGCAAGTTAATTGGGCGCTTGTGAGTGTGGATGGTTGTTCGTCACTGTGTGCCATGCGATTGGCTGGCAACCAGTTCATGGTGTACCCCGGCTACTTCCCAAGCTGAGATAGGCTCCAGCATCGCCTGCGACCCTTGTGAGGAATAAGCGGTCAAGAAAATGGATGGATGGATGGATGTGTTGGAAAATGAATTATCTCCACCAGAAACCCCACAAATCACACTGAGAGTTGGTGCCCACTCACAATTTTGTTCTACGTTAAAACACCGCCTGACTGCGACCAATCAAAGCTCGGAGATGCCTTTTCGCCTAATAAGGTAATCACATGAGTTAAGATGTCCGTCACTTCCTGTCTTACAAAGAGTCCACTGTGAGCAGGAAGCGGTCGGCAGGCAGATCACCCCACGATATGTTTGTTAGCGTGTTAGCATTCTGGTCAGCGGCCAGTAAGTGCCCTGCCTCGGAGGTCTAATCTGGCCTCGCGCCTCACTGCACGCGCTCAATAGCGTCCACGCCCTGCATCATGACATCATGTCTTTGTGTAAAATCCTAGTTCCATTCATGCGCCCACTGGAGGGCTTAGCATCCAAACGTCCTTTATACCAACACGCGGCTCTTTAAAGGGAAACCCGGTGGATACACCAGAGCGCCAAACATGGCCGCCGTCCTTCGACACAACACAGGCTTGCCTGTGCGCCGGAAGAGAGGGAGGATGTGGGCTTTTCGGATATTTAGTGTTCCTGACTTGTGTAGAGTAAAATGGTGACATTTGACGGACAGGACCTGTACCATTTGCATTCAGGGGTGGAGCCATCTTTCTATTATGACTCAAAATTACAACAATAAATTGCTCTGAACATAACAGGACTGTGTTTGCAGTGTGTATATTTACATCTGATGTTTAGTTGGTTTATAAAGGATTATGTAAAATGGTGGGAATGTGTTTTTGATCGTGGGTCGAACAGTTACATCATAGCATTACATCATATTTTTTGTGTGACTTCTGGCAAAATCTGATATTTTTTAACATTACAAGATGTTTTTACAAAAATCCCAAATTTAATGTAATTTGATGAGAAAACGAAGTCGGGGGGGGGGGAAACACCCCCGACTTCACCGACGGACTACAATGTGACGTCACTCTACAATGGCGAACCCTTTGGAAACACAGACCGTGAATGATATAAAACTAGATAGCTTTCTTCATTCATAAATATTCGACATCCCTCCACGTCATACAGCGTATGTGACTGTATGTCGAATAATGTATGACTGTATATCTCCCTGCATGAAATTATACGGTGAACTACTGAACTGTATGAAATGCTTATGGAATAAGATAAAAAAAAATAAATGAAGCAAAAGGCAAGTTTGCTGGAGGTCAAAATGAGATTTGAGGACCAAAATAAAAAACAATTTATCACTATCCGCCATTTTGGTTGTTTACTTTTGCCTCGAATACTTTCAGGACGGAATTGGGAAAAACCAACCTGGATAAATCGGACTTCCGACCATCCTCAAATGCAGCATAAGATGGTTGGACTGTTCCATTTTGGTTCTCAAACAACAAACTGACAAACCAAATTATGCAATATTGAGTGATATTTACTACTGTACTTCCTGGTTTGTCAAAAAAAAAAAAAAAGTTGCGATCTGACGGGCAGGACTGCAACAATTGCCTAATGAGGACAGTAATATAGAATAGAGCGACAGAATTTGGATGGATTATTTTCTTAATTTTCACACATTTTTAACACATTCAGTTCAATGAGGGCAACCTCATATTGACAGAGGTAATTAACATTCTAGGATCAATTCAACAGCACCATTATTTGAGACATTAATTTATGTTATTTAATTGTTTGTTTTTTTTCAGAAATATAACGACATCGTAAGACAATTGGAGCAGTGGAATCCAACTTGTGGAGCACAATGAAGCACAGAAATTGGGAGGTGGGCTTAGCTCATCAAGCCGCTGATGTCACAAGGGGAGGCAAATGCTATTGGCTGAGAGGTAAGAGGGTGGAATTTAGCAAGATGGTCAGAGTGCTCTCTCTCAAAGGAGACATGCACCATGTGCCGGCAGAGAGAGATGAACGCACACTTTTTCATGGTTCACTTTTGCATTTTTTTCCCAAATTGCAATTGAAATTTGAGCTGATCTCATCCATAAATCCAAACCCTCCACTCACAGCTGGAACCCCTCCCAACAACCTTGGTCAAATCCAGCCTCTCATCTTTGGTTTATATCTGCTATTATTCACTCTTCACTTCACTGTTATCTCAGATCCGCACGCAATGTGGGAGTGCAAGCTTGGCTCGGGATGGTTTAAATGTTGCCGCCCCCTTGCCGCCGTGAACCAGTCGTAATGGAAAACCGGCGGTTGCGTTATGGTGTGGTTGCGTGAGGTGTGGTGTGGTATGCTACCAGGCCATGCGGGAAAGATGGAAAAGCGGCATAAGTGTCCCCCGAGGGTCAACCTTTCCTAGAATCCCAACATCTCACTTTCATCCTACTCTCTACCTCCTGCTCATTAGAAATTAACCCCGGTTCATCTCAAACTTTATGAGATTAAATGGTGATAAAACGGAAGCTCTCCTAGGTTCACCTATTTACGTTCAGACAGTAAATGAAGGACGCCTGGCTAATTTATGACAGTTTACAAAAGATTCACTTGTCTAATTTCACACTTGATGGGTGAGCAGGTGCTCCAGAGAATGTTTTGTACACAATTTAAAATCTATATTCAATCATATTTCCCCCTTTTCAAACTTTTCTAAACTGACGGTACCAAACGTGAATTCAAAACTGCCTTTAGATGTTAACTGAACGTAACATGTAAGCGGTGACAATTAGTGGTTGCACATGCATTCAGGCATCATAAACAAACTGTAACCATCTGACCAGGCGGCCAAACTGGAACGTTTCAGCAATGGTGGACATTCCACACATTCCAGCTCATATGATGACACACACACGCACACATACACAAATGAGAGGGCTTGCAAACGCCACAGTGCGAAAACTCACGCAATGTTGCTATATAAATATCTCAATGCTGTTATTCTCTCGTGAGGCTCTACAGGATTGTGCTTCTGTCTGATGAACACTGGATTGTGTCGCCATTTATCTTTTTTAATGAGTCACAGTGACCTTCCTCTACAGATAATGTTCAAATCCCCTCCCATCCTTGAGGACAAAGTCATCCAAATAGTCAACGATGTGAATAAACCTTCATCAAATAAAGCAGTGGTGGGAAACCTATGGACAGTGGGTTAGATATGGCCCACCAGAGCATTTATTCTGGCCTGCTGTACAAGTCTTAAAAAAACAAAACAAAAAACATCAAAGTAACTGTCCGACAACGCTTTATCCAAAAATGCTATAACATGTACTTTTTTGTTTGCTTTCTCCTCACATTTTTTTTCCAGAAATTTAGTATGACCATCAGAGGACTTCATAAGAACCGAAACGGCCCCTTGCCCTAGTATTGATCTTTTCATCTCCTTGTCTTGGTTTTGATATGGACTTTCAAGTATTCAGAGTCTTAGTCTTGTCTGAGTCTTGTATTATCTTGGTCATGGTACACCCTTCCTCTCCTCAGCATCTTTGTCTAGATTCGGTCTTTCATTACCTAGGTCTTGGTATTCACATGGTCCATCTCAGAGTCTTGGGTTGGCCTCAAGTCTTGTTCCTGACTTGGTCTCATAATGCCTTAATTTTGGTTTTGACATAGTCTCATCTCAGAGTCTTGGTCATGACGTGATCTCGTATTGATTTGGCCTTGACCTTGTTTTGTATTGATTAAGTCTTGGTCTTGACATTGTAACATCACTGTGGAGTCTTGGTGTTAATTGACATCATCTCATCTAAGAATCTTGAGCTTCACTTGGCCTTGGTTTTGACAGTCTCTAAAAAAACAGTTTGTGTGTGGACAAATTACAAGTTTTTAAAAATACCTATACAACACTCATGTTACCCATGAAACCAACTGTGTACATTTTGTCGTCAGCTTGTTTATTTCCATTTCCATTAATTTCCATCATAGAAATCAGCCGTGCTCCCTTCTGCTCGTTCCCGAGGACACCCACTCTCCTTCATCCCGACATGACGTCCCTAACATTTGGCATGGCCGAACAGCCGCAGGCTCAGCAACAACATGTTATATGAAATTGGTCAGGACCACGGGTTAGGGTGCTGCGGTGGACCCGGTGGCCCAGTGGTCCGGCGTCCATGCTGCCATGGCAGCCTGAGGCCTGCTCCCCATACATCCCCGCTCGGGCTCTGTTGATCCTATTGTCTCTCTGCGTCACCACACGTCGCCCCGGCAAATAAAGGCCGTCTGGCTCCAAGCTTAAACATCGCAGCAAACTCAAAACCAACCATCAGAGCCGATTCATTCACATCTGCTCAGTGGGGCGACAAGGACAGGGCTTTAGGTGGGAAAGAGGGCAGAAAAAAGTTCACTTTTCCCCGCCGGGTGCCAAGAGAACGGGACAGGACTCAACTTCGAGGGAGCCGCAGCTGTGGCAAGTTGCCCATTTCATTACATTTAACGTATATGCGAGCGTATGGAAGATCGGCAGCTTTCGTGCTAATAATTTTTTTTGTTACATGTTAACTTTTAGTCTAGTTGTTGTGGTTTGGACTTTGACTGTTGAGGCGATAGGATGTAGTGCGTTGCCTGTCGTGATAAGAGTTTGTACTGTGAACGGTTCCGCAACGAGATAACAAACCGTGTTGTTGATCATATTGTTTAATTGACTCACTTTCATTTTCAAAGAACTTTACTTGTCTAAGATTGAACCTAGCAAGCTAAGTTTTACATTCCCAGTGGACAAACGTTCAGTACAGTAGACCTGAAGTCATCAGCGGTATCATCCCGTGACACAATATCTTCGGAAATTTCACTTGTGTTTTTTTCTGAGTCAAATTTTTGGACATTTTCTTACGTTTGACACTCCGTGTGTGCCCCCTACACCCTCACCCCTCCCCACCCCACTTTTCCGGCCTGCCTACCCCACCCTCCCTGCCCATCTGCACCCTCCGTGTGTCTCCCTACCCCACCCTTCATTCCGCAGTGCTACGGACCGATCATGGGTGACTGGAGCTTTCTGGGAAATATTTTAGAAGAAGTCAACGAGCACTCTACGGTGATCGGCAGGGTGTGGCTCACGGTTCTCTTCATCTTCCGCATCCTCATCTTGGGCACGGCGGCGGAGTTCGTGTGGGGCGACGAGCAGTCCGACTATGTGTGCAATACGCAGCAGCCTGGCTGTGAGAACGTGTGCTACGATGAGGCCTTCCCCATCTCCCACATCCGTCTGTGGGTTCTGCAGATCATCTTTGTGTCCACGCCGTCCCTGGTGTACGTGGGCCACGCCGTGCACCACGTGCACATGGAGGAGAAGCGCAAGGAACGCGAGGAGGCAGAACTTAGCCGGCAACAGGAGCTGAGCGAGGAGCGACTCCCGCTGGCACCCGACCAGGGGAGCGTCCGCACCACGAAGGAGACCAGCACAAAAGGAAGCAAGAAGTTCCGACTGGAGGGCACCTTGCTAAGGACCTACATCTGCCATATCGTTTTCAAGACACTCTTTGAGGTGGGCTTCGTGGTGGGCCAGTACTTCCTGTATGGCTTCCGCATCCTGCCACTGTACAAATGCAGCCGCTGGCCCTGCCCTAACACCGTAGACTGCTTCGTGTCTCGCCCTACAGAGAAAACGGTCTTCATCATCTTCATGTTGGCCGTGGCTTGCGTCTCGCTCTTCCTCAACTTTGTGGAAATCAGCCACCTGGGCCTCAAGAAGATCCGTTTCGTTTTTCGCAAGCCGGCCCCCGCCCCGGCGCAGGGCGAAGGCTCGGCCACCCTGCCGCCGGGAAAAAGCTTGCCCCCTTTGCCAGTGTCCTCGTTGCAGAGGGCCAAAGGTTACAGGCGGCTGGATGAGGAGAAAGCTCCCCCTATAACACATCTCTACCCACTGGCGGAAGTGGGCATGGAAGCTGGCAGGGGGGAACCACCCTTCCACGGGCTGGAGGAGAAGGCTGAGGAGGACCTGCCTATGGGGGACATTCCCAAAGCATACGATGAGACTCTGCCCTCCTACAACCAGACCACTGAGACATTGCAGCAGGCGGATGCAGCCAAGGTGGTGCCGCCAGCGGGGGTGGAAGGTGGAGAGTGGCAGGGCGCCGATGCAGAGGTGGAGGGAACAGTCACCAGGGAGGGAGGAAGCGCGTTGGCCCAGGCAGGGAGGAAGGCGTCGGATACGATAGAGGACAGCAGACCTCTGAGCCGACTGAGCCAAGCGAGCAGTAAGGCCAGGTCGGACGACCTCACTGTATGAACATGTGACGGCGAGCACATGCACGTACCACATAACCACACCTGGGAGAGCACACATACATACACACACTTCTGAAGGGGCAAGTCAGTAAATCGAACCACGGATCTTCACCTTAGCATTTGCCGGCCTGAATTTTGCCATTAAGAGTTTTCACTGGGAAATTGTAGAAAATTGTCTGAGATTGGAAATATTACGTAATAATGATACGAAAAAAGAAATCCCGGATCTGCACCTGAATGAAATTATTTCCTCCTTCGTGCATGCCCCTCCCTTCTAATCTTGTATGAAATAAAAGAAACAGCCATTAAATACATTAGCGGCGGTAAATGAAACAAAAATTTTAAAATACAAATGGGGACAATAGTGTCTTGATATTCGAAAAATGCAGGGCGGACATGTTTTTACTTGACAAAAAGAAAGCATATGTTCCATTTTTAAGTAACATCTTTTTTTTTTATCTAAGGTTTTAATCACATGATGGAAGAGTTTTTACAAACTGGAGAGCGTTTTAGTATACGTGTGCGTCTGCCAATCAGTAACTTTGCTGTAGTTCATTTCCCATTCAACCAGTGCCATAACGCGAGTGCATGCCACACATACAAGTGCCTACCCTTTTACATATTTATACAACGTGCGCAGCTTTTTGTCAACGGCAAAACTCATATTTTTGGGTTTGAGAGGAGAGCACCTTTTTGCACACTGGTTCACACTGTGCAAGGTTTTTTTTTTTTTTTTTTTACACCTCAATGTCGCATCTCTTTCCACAGGAATAAGTGCAAGCATCTCATGTTTATACAGCAAGCAGTGAGGGGAAAAACTTTTGAAAGACCACATGCCTGAATGTCTTTTTCAATGTGATCCTGTTCATATCTGGTCTAGATTTCTACGACCTTTTCGCGTAGACTGTGATGTGGTTTTGGAAGAGAGCGGGGCTCATTTTGCCCCATTAGAGAATGAACTATAGAGCCACCTCAGGCCAAATCCTCTCTCTTTTTGCGCTGTACAAACAGGCGTGTGGGTGATAAAGATCTTGCCCCATCAGCACAAAGTATTGTTGGGAGGCGGGACAATAAAAGAAACGGGTGCCATCAATGAAAACAAGCATCCTTAACCTCGTCTGTAGGGGCAAGACAAATACTTGATATAGTTTGACCAAGAGGAGAAAACACCAAAAGAGACAAAGAGAAAAGTGTACATAGCGCCAATGTCATGTCTCATATTGTACATACTGTGATGTTTTAGGTACTTACTGTCTAGGCTGCTTACACATTTGATGTAACAATGTCAGAAAATAGCAACGCTCCATCGCGGATGCTATTTGAGAAGTTAAAATATGTCTTCACCAGCAAAAATTACGATACGAACAAAGAATCAAGCCTTTTAAGTTTTACTTGTTTTAACTATTTTTTCTTGTCTATTCTTTGGAAGTAAGTATGTGAACTGTATTTAATTTTTTTGATACAGCAACATGATGGAACCCTAAGAATCTCTGAATTTTAATTTTGTATGCAAGATCAAAATTGTGGATCAAAACACATTTAAGGTTGCTTACACAGGCGCATGCACGCACGTACACACGCACACCTTGCAGGGTATAATAGGCAGCTTTGACCCTTTTGTGAGCTGTCAAGAACCCTAAACATGTATTTGAAAAAAAAAAAAAATCGTTACAAGGTCCTTGTTTACACCTATAACGTGCTATGACTGCTATTGTACAACGACTGTGTATTTTTATTTAGACCGTTGCATTGATTGTGATGTTTGTAAGAAGAAGACTGGATTAATATTTATACATATTTAAAAAAAAAAAATCATTTTTACTAACTTGTAGTCTTCACTGATGATAGTTGTGTAGTGGCAGCATATTCTTTTTAAACGAAATTAAAAAAAAGTCACTTATAGTCAAGCTGTGTTGCCTTTCTGTACAACTTAATGCACACACACCTTACTGACATTACTCTGTCTCCATGCAACACCTCCAATAATCATGCACACTGTTATTAACCACATTTAACTACAATTTTAATACATAGGCAGCTATAACTTGCACTTGAGTCCTCACAACAGTACTTCCTCCTTTTCTGTGTAAAGTGATGAAGGGACCAGCAGAGGTCCCTGTGATCACATTTTCTAGTTTCTGCTTGCAACAGTGGATCACTACACACAATACACAAGCATACAACACGTAGTCTCTATCTGTCATTATTATAAAACTGCAACATATAATATAATTGTAGATTCAGTATCAACACCTTCTCATGTTCACTTGTTGCTAGGCAGAATTCCTAACCTTTGAAACGTTACCATTTTACACCATCTACTATTTATTGGGCAATTTTGCATCACACACCGGAGAAACAACAAGGACATTCAGTGATATAAAAAGTCTACACACCCCTGTTAAAATACTATGTTTTGTGGTATCACAATTGAGACAGTTTCACATGGAGATTTAATTATCACATTCAAATTGATGTTAAATAAGTCAGCACACACCTGCCATCATTTAAAGGGGTAGATTAACCCCAAATAGAGTTCAGATGCTCTAGTAGGCTTTTACTGACATTTTTGCTTTCTAGTAGAAGGCTGAAAGTTTTGTGACAAGTTAACACTGACTGGTATTTGAAACTATTGCGAAATCCCTCCAGCTTGACTAATTAAGGCCCCAGTTCCAACTGAATAAAAACAACTAGGGTGTTTGCAGCTCCGTCAGTGTTGCTGTCCTCCTTCTTGACCAGTTTGATTGTTAAACCACTGAGTAAACTCGCGTCCAGTTCTTCAGTACATGATGTCATGTATGATATCAATGCAAACATGTCAGAAAAAGCCTTGTAGAACATCTGAGCTTTATTTGGGGATTAGAATGGCTCCCATACAGTTAAAGATGTTCTAAGTTGGAATCTCACTTGTGGCTTTCCTGTGTGTAGCTTGTACATTCTCCCCGTGCTTGCCCGGGTTTTCTGTGTTCTCTGGCTTCCTCCTGCAATCCAAAAACATGCATGTTAGGTTAATTGATAACTCAAAATTGTCCATTGGTGTGACTGTGTGTGAATGGTTGTTTGTCTGGATGTCCCCTGTGATTGGCTGATGACCAGATCAGATGTATATCGCCTCTTGCTTAGAACAAGCACTAAAGAAAATTAGTTTTTGGATGAATACTACCCTTTATTACACACACTACATGTTGTAGTGGCTTTGTTTTTCTCCAGGCTTAAAACTTTAATTAGGGAATTTCAGAGGAAACATGCTGTATATAGTCACCAATGTAGTGAGATTTAGTGTGATGCTGGCTATTCTCTGACCCTCTCAACCATAGATGGACGTTTGTAATCATCTGATATGCCTATCAGGAAAGAAAGAAAGAAAGAAAGAAAGAAAGAATAAGAAGGGGCCCAAAGGCAGAGCACAGGAGGAGATGAGAGGAGATAATACATCTGTTAGCTGCATGATTCACTTGTACATAAGAACGTAAATGCATGGTCGTGGATTTAAATCAGAGCGGCAGCCAGACACACGCCTCTTAGAACAACATTATTTGCCAATAGGAGGCAAAGACATTGTTTGTTGAGCATAGCAGCGGAGGCAACAAATTATGCTGTTTGTCAGATGTGGTGCTTGTCTGCACAATATAACACAAAAACACTCCTGGGTTAATTAATGAAAAATGGCTTATCTGAGTTATAACCTAGGTCCTAGGAGAGAGTGATGAAGGTCCAAACACCTGAAGAAAGGTATGGACGGTCCTCTCTCACCAGGTGTTGAGCAAAAATAGTTCTAGAGGTATTAAAGTGGAAAAAAAAAAAAGTCTTCTAAATTAGACACACAACAGAGAAGAGTGTTGATAACAGCCGTGCCAAATTTGAAATAGAAAAATGATATCTTTTTCACCGTGGTTTGCGCACACTCATGTCTGACAATGAGGCACTCTAAAGCCACCACACCACTACAAATCCCAGCTCCAAACATTGGCTGTCAAGTTAGGCTTTTTCTTCCTATCTTTCTCCTCTTCTTTTCCCCCTCCTGGCACTTCCACATTTCTCACTATGACGTGTACGCATTTATGACCGACAAAAAGGTGCTCTAAGAGGCTGCACCAGTGGACTTTCCAAAGGGAGCATGCATTTTCAGGATGTAGTCAAAGCTAACTAGCTAACTGGATGTCACAATAGTCGGTAACCTCTTAAACAATGGAGGTGGGTTGAGTCAAACCAGGCACAATGGTATACTAGTCAAAAGACATTTTATCACATTTCATAATGAAAATAATACTCACAAATAGAGTACAACGACCCAATGTCCAATTGTTTCGATTGAACGTCATTTCACTGAGTAAGACCGCCATTTTGATTTGTGACGTAGGCCTACACCTGGCATTGTCCATAGGGTCTTTAGGTGGTTGAAATCTTTTTAATATTTGTTTTGTTTTTCTTCTTTCTTTTTTTTTATATATATTTAAAAAAAAATAAAATAGTAAAATTGGATTTTCAGTCGCAACAGTTTCACCAATCTTACCCATTTAACATTTAAGAGTCTCAGCCTCTCTTACATGTAGCTAGCTAGCTAGCTAGATGACTAGTCATTTTTATAACTAACTATGCTTACATTATACGTTCATATTCAATGTAACAAAGTGTTGTGTGATAAAGCAAAACCATCCAAATGTTTTTTTTGTTTGTTTGTTTGTTTTTTAGCTTACCTTTAGCTTGGCGTACTTTCGCATGAAGTACTGTAGTCCTAAAGGGTAAAAAAAAAATGGGGGTTTGGTGGTGTTAAAAAAATCACACAATAATTTATTTCAATAAGTGTCATTTTACGTTTAGCATAATATGAATGTGCATATGAATATAAACAGCATCTAAACGGACCAACACACATTTGTGTAATACTTTACCACAAACTAGTAGCTTATGTTTTTTCAAGTGACGTGACCAAAATTAAGAAAATACCTTTAGGTTTTATAGGTTGTAACATGTCGCATCATTGTGAAGTGTATGCAGGCAATTTTATATGTCGATTAGTACATGAATATAAATGTGAATGTGTACTATCGTACACGTCATACCCTCCTCCTCCACCGTGCAAGAAAAAACAGACATTTCCATTGGCTCTTTAGCCGGGAGAGGAGGAGAAAGACCGGAGGACCTGCTCGAATTCCTCCAAGCAGCTCAAATTTCCTCCAAGCCGCGGTCCTGCTTCTTTTCACGACCGACGAACATCATTCTCTCCTTCGCCGAGCCCCAAGCAAGCTCTTGGAAGAAAAAAAAACGGTAAGTTACTGACGAGGACGCGCGACTAAAGTCGTTTACAACATGACTTAAAAGTAGGTTTAACAACAAAGAATGTGGTTTCAATTTCGGTAAATGTGACTTTTTGTTTCCCGACCCACGACCAGATGTTACGCGGTGTCGCTGTGTTCTTTCTGCTCGCCCTGGCTCTCTCTCACGCAGAGGTAAGTTTGGAGACTTTAAATTTACACATTTTTACGCCGATTGTATAAAAAAAAACACGCCGAAACATTAAGAGCAACAAAACTAATCAAAATTTCTGATGTCGTGATTTTATTTGCGGTTAATACAGTGTTCTTGCCTGGTTTTCCAAAAATATCCCCAAAATGTTTATGGAGTTTGGAACCAATCAACAGTTTCCCTCCACATCCTTTATGGAAAAACAATAAGGCTCAATTTGTAAAGTAAGGCGGCTTAGGAAAAGGTGCTATATATATAAAAGAGTGACATGAATGGCAGGCAGCTGTGAAAAGAAAAGAAGGAAGGTTGTCCTTGTGTACATTTCATCAGTGCTGCTCCACCTACACTTTGCACTTCTGTTGGGGATGCTTTGGGTACAAAAATGCTGGGCTGCCTGGCAGCTGCTCTAATGGTGTCCAAACAGCCCGTTTGGGTGGTCAGTGTGCCTTCAAGACTGAGCTGAGGAATGTGACAATGCTTGCTTTATAAGTGTCACACAGCAAAGAGAAGAACCTCTGAGTAAACATGGGCATGATGTGGCACTAAACATACTAGTAGAACAATGATGAGATTTGAGGTGTAGTGTCACTTGGATTTTTAGCCCCACTTGGCACAGCTGTTCAACAGCTGGCTTTGGGTTGCCTACCCTGTTGACCACTGTCATAGAAGATAAGCAAGCTCCTTTTGTTTTTCATCAGGTTGTTATCTAATTACAAGAAAGATACAAAAACACTATAATGACAGGCACTAATAATTTGCCCTTCCTGGCTTATACTGTAGAGGGGGTTATGGATTTACGCGGTTCGTAACATGACGTTTTGGGCTACTAAATGGCACAAAATCAAACTAGTTTCCGCAGTGGCATAAGAATATGTGATTGGATTAAGAAAGTTTAATAAATTATGCCCTATGGGTGGCCGACATTTGCATGACGATTTGGTTGCTGGCTGTTAAATGAAGGCGACGAAGATATCCACCTTCTTCCATGGAATCAAAGTTTCCTCAGTGATAAATAAAACATGTAAGGGGTCCCACCATTTCCCAAAGCAGTTTTTTTTTTTTTGTCCCGCTAACACACACGCACATAAGCAAACACTTAAACATTACCTCCTTGGCAGAGGTTATAAAACAAAGACTCAGCAAATTGTCTATAACACTAACCTCTTGGATGGTGGCCATTAATGATGCAGCCCTTTTTCCCCCTCCCCTGCTGATCTTCCATTGCTCACCCCCACCGTTGCCTGCCTGCTGTGGAGAATGAACCATTGTATGCACGCCTTACACAATTCCTGATCACAATCTGCAAGGAATGGCTTGCTTCGGCCACAGTTTGTCCAATGAAGCCGCTGACTACTTAATGGGGCGGCATCTGCTCCCCGAAGGTAATTACCCTGATAATATACGGCCTGTTGTCTGGCCGTGGGAAGGGCTTGAACTGGCATACCAGTGTGCTGTCTAAAAAAGGTCAACAAGTTGCTGCAGAAGCCTCATTTACTATACGTGTGTCAGATCAGCCTGCAGGCTGTGCTTGCTGTCATCAGAGACACTTAATAAGATGATGTTTTTGCATTAAGTGTAGATTATTCAATTCTGGCCATCTGTTACCCATGTCCACAGAAAAATATTACAGTTCTGTGAGAAAGCTACAAACATGGAGTGGTGGACTAAATTAATGCCACAAATTTCCATCAGGCATCTATTTGTTTTGAAAACCCCCGAAGGCCTTGAGTTTTTTGACATCTGTCCTCTGTAGATGCCTGCTTTCAGAGGTCTGTGTTTTTATCAGTGGTGGTTGTAGCAGACCGTCAAGAACAGATTCTGTTTTTAAGCATTGGAGCAGTGTGATATAGCTTCTCATATTGGTGCTGAATTGCAGTTGGGGACAGAAAAACATCTTGCCAGGTAGCAATTTTGCAACACTATGTTATTATCAATCGGTGTGCTATGGGCAAGGGAATGATCTGCTTACAAAAACTGCAAAGTTGTCAACATTGGTAGCCTGGATGATACCTGAAATGTAATACAAAAAAGGACATTTATTATGACTTTTGGGGGCAATTTGTATGTGTTCAGGTTTATATGCTTTGTTTTTCACATGTATAAACACAGGAGAAGATATCTAGGGCTGTGCAATTATGAAGAAAATATTAATCACTATTAATTTGATAATAATTGCAATCATGATTAGTACAATCATTTGTTCTTTGGTACAAAACAAAAAATGTTTAAACATGAAAAAATATTAAGACAACATTTCTTTGAAGTTCTTTTTGGACCAAACAAGATTTTTTGTTTACGGTAATGCCCATTTTATAATTGTGGAGTGTAAAAATTTGAAGCTGTAATTGAATTTTGATGAATTGCAGAGCCCAATCTTTATCTTTTTGATTTTTCTCAAATTAACCGAGATTTGAGTAAAATAGGTAAATAAGACTGACCCCTTGTCTTCCAGCATCCTTATGAATTCTTATTTAAAGTCGTTTCATAAGGTTTAGAATTTAAAGTGTTGCACTAGTCGCTTTAATATTGACAAGCGTGAGCACCATTTTTTCTGGTGTTACTTGAAATACCATTGTCTACACGGCCAACAAGGAGAGCGCTTGAGGTAAAAATGGCATCACCTTCGACAAGAGGCTGAGGTATTACACTTGTGTTGTGCGGCGTGTGAAATACCAAGCCACACACAACCGGAGGTTTATATGCAAAGTGAACCAGAATGCAGGCCCGTGCACCTCTACGTTCACATCTATTATCCCGCATTTTCTTTGCGGTGACAGAGTGGAATGGTTACTTTACCTAGAAAGGCCGGCAATGGATCATGAAAATTGCAGTTGTCAAGGCAAAGGCGCACACGAGCGCGATCCTCTCAGGCTTCAGCAAGCAAGAGAACAATGAGGACATGCCCAAGTAGATGTTGATTCCCCTGTTGGCGCGCCATAGGCGGTTCTCTTGCATCCAAGGTGGGCTAAAAATATCTGCCCAGGTGGAGGGAACATGATGAGCATGTGGTGGAGGGGAGGGGGTGGGCGCTTTGTCCTCTGTCATTATCAGACCGCTCTAATTACTGCAGTTCGACATGTAGTCATGTAGCCTGGGCAGGGACTAAACAGAATAGGGACAGAGTCATGCTTGTGCAATTATAGAAGGGTGAGGTAAGACTTGGCTGTGTTTGGTGTTGGGTGGAGGGGAGATTGTGTTTCACATCCCCATGGTATGTTGTCTTCAGTCTTGGATTTGCTTGAAAAGAGTATTCATGCAGCTTTAGTAACTGGACTGGTGGCTTATAATTATATTTAAAACAAAACGACAATTAGAACAACGAGAAATAATGTACGCACTGATTGACAGGCAAATTCAGTCTAACACACTTCATTCAAAGGTTGGCCACGTACAATTTTATTCTTTTTCAAAGTTTAGAAGAAAATGTGTTCTAATTCATGTTAAAGACCACTTTTCTCCCTCCTCTCTGGGGAAGTTTAATTTGTTCTACGCGGTTAGTATGCTAGCAGGCTCCCGCTTTGTATTTTTGCTTTACAGTTAAATAGAAAACACATGAAGAGCATCTGTCCTGGGTGACAGATTCTGTTCTCTGGGGCCCAGATTACACCATGACCTTAGCAACTGCTCAACTATGACATTGAACAGTCTTGGGAAACGTGCGACCAGTCAAGGCTTCAAGACGTGTGAAGAAGTGTGATCTTCAAAGCTTGTCTGACAAATAATATGGTTTTCGGATGCTTGTTCAAGTTTGCTTAAGTGGAATACTCACTTGTTCCAACTATAAAGCCCGATAATGGCCTCATTGAGGAAGCAGAGAGGAGGGCAGGGAATGTAGTCATTGCTTTGGATTGAGCCTCAGTGCAGACACCTCCCTCCTGTTGGAAAAATGCAGAGAACGTAAGAAAAGGGAAATTGAACACATTGTAAAACAGGTTTGAAAGAGACTGACTGACTAAACTGAAGGAAGTTGTAGAAAAGATGGACGTAGGTCAGTTGGTTGGCGAAAGGGGGACACCATTGGATTTTTGACGTCTATAGCCGTCATTGGCACTGAATGAGTTAATTGCGAGTAGATGTGACTCATCCCAGTTGGCAACTCCTTCCAGATTTTTTTCCTTTGGTCTGTCTCACTTTCTTTGTCTTTGTCTCCTTTCTATATAAAAAGAAAACATCCCCACCATCTTTACCTTACGTTACAAAGTCTTGGACAAGGAGGCCTGGTGGGCGATAAACAAGAGGCTGCAGATGGGACTGACATCATCTTATTTGTCGATGCATTCCTTTCGCACTGAATAAGAAGCAGGGTGAAGACTAACAGGCAGATGGGTGCATCTACTGCTCGTTACCCAGGATGTTTCTGCGGGGTTAATCTCAGCCCACGCCTGTCACTTAGCGAACGCCCAAGACCATCTCAACTGTTTATCTCGACTGTTTTTCTTGGTCCTCATTATTTCAGGCCAAGGACACCCCACCATTTGCTGTATCTGTCATATACAGCAAGCACATTCTCTAAGCAAGGCTCGAAGGAAGGTGTCGATTCTGTCGTTTTGTGGTTAGAACATGCTTCTGTCCACACAAAGCTGTCCAGTACACAAGAAATGACTCTGAAGTCTGATTTGAGATGTATAAAGTTAATTAGACTCGCAAAGAAGGCAACAACATCCAGAGGTACTTTAATTATTGAGGGCAAATCCTCCAGCTTTAATGACTCCAGTCCGTCAGTAACAGATGAAAAGTCGTTCGCTTGTGATGCTTCTCCCTCATGCATTTGGATTTGGGCACGAGCTCGTATATATTTTTCAGCAGGAAACTAGTTCATACTTAGTATGAGTGTTTCATTTGTCTTGGGTTGTCCTTCGGGAAGGCATAGTGAAAGGGAACCTTTGCTTACTGAATTAATGTCCAAAAGCTGGAGAGACAAAAGAAAGGCAGGAAACGCAGGAGAGGGGGAGATCAGGGGCAATACTCTGACCTAGATACCGACGAGATTTTGGCTCAAGACGAACCCGGTTAGACCCCAACTGAGGCGCAACATTGCTCAGGAATGTACTCCCATACTCCCCCGTTCTGGATCAGGTCAAGGTCCCTCACCTCTTCATATTTTAGTGCTCAATTTAATTCATCCCTCTGTAGCTTTTAAACCACTTCATTAAAGACTGGAGCACATTTTGAAGGTTTGAAATTGTTGTGCTGTGAGTCATCTTAGGCATCTAAATATCTTTTTGTAGCTGTCGAAATCATTCATTCAGTTTTGCTAATGAAGAGGCACTTGATTAGGTTTTGACCCAATTCTGACATGCTCGTTCCCAAACACAGATCATATCGGCGATGTTACTAGTATATTGGAACCTATAAAATCATACGCACTCGACTCGGCTCTGAGCACCCCTTATTATAGTCAGACCTTCTTTAGAAGTGTCACAAGAAAAGCTCAAGAAAAAGAAAAAGTGAGTCAAGTGCTGAACTGAGATACCCAGATTTAATCGTTCGAGACTGTTTATCCTGAGACTGCTCGCCATGACGGCAGTAGGTTCGTGCAAATTGGGCCACATTTTCCCCAAAATCTAGTTTTGATTTGTATGAGCTCCAGGACTTTTGATGTTCTTCTGTAGGTGGTAAAAGAACAAAAAAAAAACAAAAAAACAATTGTTCAGTTCTGATGCAGAAATTTAGAAGTGATAGAAGGCATCATTACTTCATGAAAACAGAACAAATTGTTTTCTCCCATGAATCCAGCAACTTAGCCCACGTATGGTACGATTGAGAGCTTGCAGTTCAATTGAAAAATCGTTGGATTTGCTTTCTTTTTGTTCAGAATAAACCATCAAAGCAGGACAACAATGAAGGCTCTGTGTAAAATATCACATTGTGCCATTCTGTAGCACTCAATAGCCACTTTAGTCATGATGAGTTGTGTTGAATCACAAGCTCAAGACAAGATTGAAACAAACAAAAAAAAGTCTGTGATAATAGATTGCATTTACTGGGTTAAGAATAGTAATCCTTGCCATGGCAACTCATCATGACAGGATTTTTCTGCTCAATTCCTGACTGGTAAGGAAGCAGAAATCCAGAACATTCAAAGATGAAAATATATTGAGAAAACATATTGATATTATGATTAAGTTGTTTAACTGAACAAGATGAGATAAAAAGTCATTCTGTACAATATGTAATGTTTTTGTGGTTCATTTGGCATTTGGGATGATGTTATTCTGCATACCAGACATCAAACTATTTTCTCCACGCTAACGAGAAGGGCACTCATGCGAATTGATCCCAATTGCGCTCGAGAGCCATTGATTGACCTTCTAACTCATCGGAGCATAGCAAAGATATGCACACACCTATGCACAACAGCCTAAATGTGCACATACAAGCACAAAATGTCACTGTGAATGCCATTATCGAGTGCCCCGCTGCTATGGTAATAATTCCTCATCAGCAAAGGGAAGAAAGAAAATGCATGTGATGTCAATCGCAGCACAGAACAATTCAACTCTATCAGCGTTATCATCACCATCTCCTCCTAATCTCATCATCTTTTTCCTCCACTCCCTCTTTCGTTTTATTTTCCTTCCATTAAACAGAACAAGCTGGTCTCGGTCCACTGGCACTCGGCCCTAAAAGGACAAGACAGTGGGAATAAAACAAGGTGACAGGGGCAAATCCGGGCAGAAGTGCACCAGACTTGTCGAGATGCCATGCTGAGATGGCAAGATGGTGCAATGAAACTTCTTAGAACAATCATTTAAGTCGATGAATCTCTCCAGAAGCTTGTTTTGATTGTATTAAGTCAAGAATCAGGGAGAGGGCAAGAGCTAGAGGCAACTAACCTGAATATGGTCCCATGCAAAACTCTTAAGACAGCTTTCTTGTTTTAAACGGCCATTTTCACAAGCAGTCATCCGAGAATGGATGGATAAATGGTGCTCGGATACCCGAGATGAAGATGCAGTTGCAAGAATTTATTGTCATTGTTTGTTGTCCTACCACCGGTGTGTTCATCATCTTCCTTTAACCAGGAAGTAGCCTGATAAACAAATGGACTAACGAACACAAATCAAAACTTTTGACAACAATTCGGCTTTGGTAGAGGTTTGTGCTGTATTGAGTGGCATTCTAGTTGTAAACAGTAGGGATAGACCATGTATCGGGTGGGCTACAGTTTTATAACGAAGTGACTACCTATGCTGATATTTGGCATTTTAACACATATCGGCATTGGCATTTTTTCAAAATCTGCTGGCTGATAACAAATCATCCTAATTGGGTAAACCTCAGGGAACTATTTAGTTGCTTAAATTTCCAATTAACATGCTTAAAGGCACTCCAATGAAGTGTTGCCATTTGTATCGTTCCAAATTTTGACATAATTTTTTTTCTTTTTACTGCAATTCGAACATGGTCCCCAAATATTGGTCATCTGCCTCTTTGACTATAACCTCCTTGGGTTTTTATCGTCTAATTTATACTGTTGCTGCTATAGGTTAAACAAAAGCTATAGAAACTCCTACCCAGTTTTTTTATGCAAAAGTAGGAAGGCTGTATTTTCATATTTAGTGCACAGACCGTGAAATTATTATTGAATTTCACATATAAGTGGTCCAGAAAACGTATTTCCTTTTTATAGTTTAAGATGGTGAGGAAAACAAGGGCACACAATAGAGTTATGGTTTACTACTGTATATTATCTTGAAGATCAAAAGCTCCTTTGCCGTTTTTAACTATTGAAAAAATTGCTTTTTTTTTTTTTTCATGGTCTCTAAATTGTGGATTTCAACCTTCAAATCTTTGCCTTTAATGGTGGTTCACTATAATATGCTCAAAATAATAATGAGTGACAGTAGTAAGATTGAGACGCACTACCTGGATGTGCCCAAGTATTATGCTGTGACATGAGGGTCAATGATAACATCGAAACACTCTGCTGTGATCTCCTTTTGCTACTTGTGGTCTCCCCGGTACCCCCTCTCACCATAGCAACAATCCAATGGAATCAGCTAGTGAGTGAAAAAAAAATAAAAATGGCCTGCGTGCTTCTGCGTCCATTAGTTAAATGTCAAGGTTGTCTGCTGGTTGCACATGGAAGGACAAAACACAGGAGTCGTCTGCAGATTTCAGAATTCACTGTGGCGGTTTCAATGCTAGGAAACGGGTTGCAAGCTTGAAGCTAACGGGGATCACTTTGAAGATCCCCCCCCCCCCCCCCCCCCCCCAAACATTGGATTATTATATGTGCGACTTTTAAATCATGCATAGAATTGAACCACCGTTTCCCTCAAGCTCCTCTCGCCACTTTGAGGTTAAAGTCTGCTCCACTTTTGGCATGTGACTTCAATCTTCCACCCCCCACACCCATTATCCATCTTGTTACATTCAATTATTGGTGAGCTTATGTGAGTCTCCAAGAATCCAGCCCTTGTTTGAGTCCGCATACCAGACCCAGAATGTGGACCGCAGACTCACGTGTGCTCGAGCACAGGAATGGCCAACTTTTTTTTTTTTTTTTTTTTTCTACCTCGCTCTCGTTACAGGAAACGGCGCCTTAAGAAAGGGGGGAGGGAAGCGGGGGGGATAGATTGTATGAGAACAGGCCTAAAGAAAAACACACACACAAGCCAGACTCCAGATGTGGAGACACACAAAGGCACACGGATGGAGAATGGAGGAGGTAATGAGGGTCATAAAGCAGTCTGTGAGTGTGTGTTGCTTGAGATTGGGCGTTTTTTGTTTTTGTTTTGTTTTTTTGCCTGGGAGGAGCACGGGGTGACACGCCAGACAAAGCCGACAACAAAAGATAAAAGACAGAAAAGACGTCATGGTGAAATAAACAAACTGGGGGAAAAATGCTGCTCTCACCCTGTTTACTTGTCAACGCACAGTTCCATTGGAGGTTTTGACTAATCTGTTGAGGCTGAGTCTGAATCATCAAAACCCACTGAGTTCGAGCAGCTGCTCTCACGTCATGTGATGTATTGCCACCTAGAGGAGAAACGCCATCTTAACTATGCGGCCTTGCATGTTTGCCTGTAGCGCAGATTAGTGATTTTCTTCTGTTAGATTTGTGGTCAAGGGGGAAAAAAATAGTACAGTTATAGTAGTGCTATAGGACTGTAAATATGGTTGCAGATAATGACAAATAACCCCCCAGTGATAATCTGTGATGTATTATGCCATCTGGAATATATAGCATCATTTTTTACAAAACGTATTTGTGCGACATTTCCAATTGTTTATACTGTAATTGCACCTTCTGTTTTTGTTTGATATTAACTAAGATGAGTAAAAAATTAACACTTAAGGTATTTTTTAAATTTTGGAATACTTTATTTACTGTAGAAAACAACAGAGAGCTATTTAATTGTTTAAGTTTTTATTTAAAGCGGAAGTCAACCTTAAACATTTCCTGACAATAATATGTTATATGTGACCACACTAGTCTAAACATAACATTGTGGTGAATATTTATATTTGTGGGATATGAGTTGTAAAGCAAAATCCAGCCATTTTTATCCATCTCAGGGGGCGGCCATTTTGCCACTTGCTGTCGACTGAAGATGACATCACAGTTGTGCAGGGCTCAGGCAACGACCAATCACAGCTCATCAGTTTTCTGAAGCTGAGCTGTGATTGGTTGTTACCTGAGACCTGAGCAACTGTGATGTCATTTTCACTTTAACTCATTTTCACAGCAAGTGGCAAAATGGCCACTTTCTGTCATTGATTAAAAACTGCTGGATTTTACTGCTTTCCTGGAACTCTTTGTTCTATTTTTGACTCAGATTTTTTTTTAACTGCAATATTTTACAAACCCTAAAACTTGTCCAATAAACATATTCTTAAACATTCCCAAAAATTTAAGAGTTGGAGTTTGTACTTTTTCAAATTTTGTTGCCAATATTTTCCCTTTTAGTGGAAATGAATATCGGCTCCAAATATCGGTTATCAGCAATCTTGACTACTAATAATCGTATCAGCCCTGAAAAAACATTGGTCTATCTCTCAAATCCAGCCTTAGAGGCAACTATGAAATAATGTGATTATGGCGATATTATCGTCCTTGAAGGTAAATCTGTTTCTGTCATATGCCGTTTGCAACATTTCACATCTGTTAGAGTAAAGTGTGTGTGAATGTGTTGTCCTCTTTTATTTCAGGAGCTGCAGAGCAAGAGCAAAGTGTGCGCCAACGTTTTCTGTGGGGCAGGGCGAGAGTGTGCCGTCAGCGAGAAGGGGGAGCCCAGCTGTCTATGCATAGAGGTGAGTGAGTGAGTTTCCACGTCATAGTTTCCGTTGCATGTCCCTCACTTCCTTTGTCCGTCCAGAGCTGCAAGCCCCACAAGAGGTCAGTATGCGGCAGCAACGGGAAGACGTACAGGAACCACTGTGAGCTGCACAGGGACGCTTGTCTGAGCGGACTGAAGATCCAAGTGGCCTACGATGGACACTGCCAAGGTACGTTTAGATGTTTATCATTCATGTCAAGCTGACTTTGAAAATAGATCAAAATAAATTTAACAGAAAAGGCTGTGAATTGACAACAAATGAGTCAGACTTGGTGGAACTACTTAGTTGTGTTCTTTTGCTGTTTGGGGAAAAAAAAGTTAGTCAAAATAGGCTCACCCGTTTACTCTTGAGAGTCTGTGTGTAAACAGCGTCAGTATTTACACTTTTGTTTTGTTGAAAAGTGAGGCGTCTTATCTGAGGAGGCATCAAATGCTATTCTATCCCAAAAGCCGCCAGCAGAGGTCAATGTGACTCAGCAAAGCTCACTTGTGCCTTTATCCATCTGTTAACAGATTGTAATATTAGCATCTTATCAACTCAGGAGTGAACTTTAACTGCTCGCCCTCTGTAAAGTTCTATTTACGCTTCTGATAGCCTGAACGTTGATCTGAGTCGTGGCACAGAATTTCTTCATGGAGGCCAGTTATATCACCTTGTCACCTTTTTCAGACCTCTGGCCAAGAAACCTATATCACCGTTAAACATAATAACTGGTCTTGTGTTTTGTTTTTGAAACACCTTTTAGAAAAAAAGAGCGAGCAGGCAGCTGCCAGCCCAGGTGAGTATTACGTTCATTTTTGGTGTGGCTTGTCTGCGTTGATATGCAAAATCATGGTCAGGAAAACAAAAAAAAATACTTGGCGAGCAATATAGACTCACGATGAATTATTCATGAGAGTTAAGCTATAGGATGTTCCTCTTCCCGCAGTGGTGTGCTACGCTGCAGACCGCAACGAGCTGAGGAGCCGCGTGATCCAGTGGCTGCAGACCGAGGTGGTCCCAGACGGCTGGTTTGTCCAGGGCTCCAACTTCTCTGACATCCTGCTCAAGTACTTCAAGGTGGGCCAACCAAGCCGGGGTACACGCACAAGATCGGCCAGTGTTTGATTACTGATTAGTCAGCAATTTACTCGTTATGACTAACACGGCACACCACACACATAAAATATCTCCTCCAACTATCATGAGTCTCTTCCTCCAGATGTCAGGCGTAGAAACAAGACTGACCTGTAGAAGGCAGTGTGGTGAAAATGGGATTCTGACTGCCAGAAAATACATCAACTGTAGCAGTAGAAGAAGAATTGGCTGTAGCTAACCTAGTTGCAAACTCTTCTGTGAGAAACGTTGAAACGCTCAACATAACCATTTGCCAGGGCTTGGCCCAAAGTCGCGTCAACCACGTAAATATTTGCGGTTTTAAATATTGAACAGGTTTAACTGATATTGTCAGTTCACCCCAAACCATTTTACCAACATGTAGCATAGGATAGTGTTACACATATATTTGCAATTCACGACTCACAAGTTCACTTATGATTTTTTTTTAATGGACTCTTTCTTCTGAAATTTGCTGAAAAAACTCACCCATTCATTGTGTTTGTGCTCAGCAATAAAAGTATGGCTGTGGCGCCACCTTGTGGTTTACAAGACGTTTCAATCACTACCAACTACTTAATTGTGGCATTTAAGCACAGACAATGAATGTTTGAAGTTTATGTTCAAACTGATTTAGAATTTGATACAGTATATTATTGTCATCTGAACATTTTGCACATGAATTATTTTTGAATGAATGAAACCTTTAAATAAATGTTTTTGGGGGTTTATTAGATTAAAATCATAATCATCCTTAATGACTGAAAAAAATCGAGATTTTATTTTTTTGGCCATATCGCCCTCGTTTTAAGCATAGACAATAATAATGAAAACCATTAAGTACAGCAATAACTGAGCATGCTTTCTTGTGCTATTTGATGATGATGCTCACAACTTTTTCATTGTGTGTGCCTTGAAGTGTTGTTTGTCGATGCTGTAGTAAATATAGATGCAGAAGTTCTATTGTATCGGAATAAACAACATTGAAGTGACGTACCTAAAAAAATGGAGAATTATGTGCACTATTTTTTTGCAGTCGTATGACAGCGGTGATTCCATGCTGGACTCCTCTGAGCTGCTCAACTTCATCCAACACAACGAGTCTGTGGCGACTGAGATGCAGTCCTACGCTGACCAGGAGAGCAACAAGCTGCTTCGGTTAGTGTCTGCTTGCATGATGGCTGCTAATGATACACGTTCCTTTTTTTTTTTTAAGCTTGTCATTATTTGACCTTTGTGCTAACTTTGCATGTCACCGCAGTCATGTTTGCACATGCATATCTCTACTATGTGCTCGGGAGCTATTTTTAGGCATGTCACTGAACTCTGTCCATTTTGGTGTAAACTATACTAGTGGAACGCTCTTTTTGGAAGCCCGGCTGTTATGTGAAAAGTGAGTTTGCACATGTTGTTTGCGCTATCCAGGAGTCTCTGTGTCGATGCCCTCATTGAACTGTCCGATGAGAATGCCGACTGGAAGTTGAGCTTTGATGAGTTCCTCAACTGCCTGAAACCCGGATTCAACCCGCCGGAGAAGAGTGAGCTCAAACCATCCATCCATCCATCCATCCATCCATCCATCCATCCATCCATCCATTTTGCATAGTTCTACTGACACATTGACAAACAACCATTCATACTCAAATTTTATGGGAAAATTAGAGTCTTAATTAGCCTACCCATACATGCTTTCATACATGAGACTCAAACCAAGAACCTTTTGACTGTGAGACAGATGTGCTAACCACTACTGTCCTATGCTGCACAGAATAAAGCCAACAAACATTTTTGCTAGCATAAGTGAATAAACGCCAGCCCGAAAGTTGACTCGTCACTTTCTTCACAAAGGGGGGGGGTCCTTGCGTCATGGTATATAACATTGTGGACTGAGAGTTTACCACACACAAACACACACAACACGTGCAGAGCAGATATGGCATCTGTAAAGCTGACGTATGCGCTGGAGTTGAAAGGGAACACGCTGCTGTAATTCAGCTGCTGGTTGCATCAGTTTACTATGCTCAGTGGCTAAATATGTGGGCGAAAGTTCAGAGCACTGAACCCTGGAGCTCGAGCAGACTCAAGGTCCTGTGTGGTTATTGAGAAACTTTAGGATTTACCCCAATTTTCTTTTCCCATTCTGTGGGATAAAAAGAATCCAAACTTTGCCCAAGTGTTGTTTTTCCTCATATTGTGTGGCCAGTGGGTGTTTGTTCTTACTCAACTAGGAAAAAAAAAAAAAAAATGTAATTCTTGGACAAATATATGATTTTATATTACTAAAAACTAGGATTGGCCTTTGATGAAGCAAAAAGGACAATTAAAAATTGAGGGAAATGTTAAAAAAAAAAAAAAAAAACTCAGGCTGGAAGAAGGAAAACCATAGAACATATAAAAAGGACGTACATAATGCAACACTGCAGAATGAGTTCAGACGAAACAGAAATGCTAATGGCCACATTAATTGTCACATAACGGCATTATAAGTAAGTGCTGCTGTTTCGGTTAGCAACAACAGTTTAAATAGGCTCAGTGGTAGTAAATGATTACCTCAGTTCAAAATCATAGTTACTGCAGAGACGACAAGGCATCCATTAGGGGTAAAGTGTTTATTGAGGAGACGTCTTTGTTGTGACGGAACATAAATAAATGGACTCACAAAAGTGACAGAATTGTTAATTGTCACATTGATCTCCACTTAACATCTTTTTTGAATACTATGCAATAGGGGTGTGAATTGCCTCGTATCTGACGATTCGATTCGTATCACGATTCACAGGTCACAATTCGATTCGATGCCGATTAATCCCGATACGAATTTATAAGTCGATTGTTGCGATTTTTTTAAATTCAAATTTAGAAAATACTCATCAGTAAACTTGTACAGTCTAAGATTTGTATGAAAATGTATTATTTATTTATCTGAAACTTCAGTCTTACACAGGTTGTAATCTGTTTCATGTTCAACAGCATTGAAATAAAATATTAAGGCTTAATGTTCCATTAAAATAACATCTTCTATGCTTAAGGTGTGAACCCTAACCTGAAGTAAGACGTTTTGTTGAATATTATTCCATTAAAAATGGAAGTTTAAAAATCGATTCGGCCGCCTATTGAATCGATTCGAGAATTGCGCGATGTAGTATCGCGATATATTGCCGAATAGATATTTTTTTTTAACACCCCTACTATGCAAGGAAGTTGGTAGTCGAAAGTTGGCA
The DNA here is from genome assembly GCF_051991245.1 of Festucalex cinctus. Taxonomy (NCBI): domain Eukaryota; kingdom Metazoa; phylum Chordata; class Actinopteri; order Syngnathiformes; family Syngnathidae; genus Festucalex; species Festucalex cinctus. Next base: position 28,640,466 of record NC_135421.1, read on the forward strand.
AGAAATTTGATAGTCACTGCTGTCATTGGCTAGCAACAAAATTCCAATGGGCAAAGATGCATCTATTTTGGGGAAAATACTTCTTTCTTTAGTTGAATAAGGAAGGACCAACTTAAAGCTGCTCTTTGTAACAATTTGCCCACAAATATCTTTACAATCGCCTTTTTATGACTGAAACATCTTATAATTAATAGATTAACACCTTAGCTGTTCACAATGGATATTCCTGCAAGCCTCAGACTGGATTCAGGTTCGAATTTCCCGCCTTCTGTCTGCGGGTGTGACGTCATGTGAGCATCGTGTATGTAAAGAAGGGTGTGTGTAGTTTCATTTTTTGGCCACAGGTGGCAATAGTGACTCAAAGTTGAATTTTTATTATTTAAGGAAATACGGTATCTTCAGATTAGTTGATGTTCCATAGATAAAATTATTTAGGCATCTGTCTGGTCATTATTACACTTGCAGGAAGTCAAAATGAAAAGATGTTCATCCTGTGTTGTTTGATGGGGTTGAGGTCAGAGAGTTTTCAAGTTTGTCCATCCGAAAACTTTTCCCTACCTTACTGTTCCCACTATGTCTACATTAAGTAGTTATGGTGGTGTCTGAATGTGGAAAAATAATGCTCTATTATCTTATCTTCCCCGTTAAACTCCTTGTATCACGTATTTTCCCAGAATGCGCCTTGGAGGATGAGAATTATGAGGACGGTGCGGAGACACAGGTGGAGTGTAACCGCTGCGTGTGTGCATGCGGCAACTGGGTATGCACTGCTATGACCTGCACAGGTAAGCTAGGGAGATAACTATGTGGCGAGGAGATAATTATTACAGTATCTTTGTGCCTAACCACATTTGATTCGCTTGGTGTGCAGACAAAACAGCTGCTGTGGATGAGTCAACAGATGGCGATGCGGAGATGACAGAGGAGGAGTGGGACCTCCGTGTGGCGGAGCTAAACAAACACCAGGTTGGGGTTTTTTTATCGGTTAACAAACAAGCCGAGCGGGTTTCTTCGGATAAGCGAAATGTGTTTTTCTTGACAAAGGAGATTTTATTAAACCGCATAGCCCGTAAAATAACATCCTCAGTTCAAATTTGTCGACGTGAGCTTTTTTGGAAGAGAAAAACATGCCAGGAAAGCAAGAATCAGCATATTTTGAAGAGGAAATTGTCTCAAAAGCGCGTGATCGTGTTGTTAGTAGAATGCTGGCAAAAACATTTTACATTTACCAAGTCGGCTGGATGCATAAAATGCATAAATGAAGTTCCATAAGAATCACACTTAATCATAAATTCATTTTTTGGTAATCCGTGAGACATACAGTTGTGTATTCTCCTCAAATTAATAATGAAATAATTTGCTAACATTAAACTGGAATCACTGTAACAATGTTTAAAAAAATATTATTTTAGAAAAGTGAAGTCTCTGAATACTTTCCAGGTGTACAACATAACAGCACGGCACTAACAAAGTAAAACGAGGGCAATGAGAGTCAGCTGAGCTAGATTTACTTCCTCCAGAACTTTTAATGCAACTGCTTTATTTTTATATGGGTGCAATGTTGTAAAATTCCCTCATGTATCCACAGTATTGATCCTCATCTTTATATGTGTTGTTTTACTACAGGAAACAGTGGAGAAAATGAAGGCGAGCACTAAGGAGGCCTAAAATAGGACGCGGATTTGAGAGGATGCACACTACCACCCTTCCTCTATACTTGACGTGCAGCCTGGGTGTTGTTACGACTTCTATGTTTTCTCTATTTTAATTGTTATTATTATACTTTTTTTTTTTTACAGTGTTAAAGTGTTTGTGTTTTTTATGTTGTCTGATTCCAGGGACAATCTTATGATTCCCTTTTATTCAGTACTGTCATATTTGATTGTATTAACTACTCTTGTACACTTCTTACTAAGTATTTTGCAGTTCTTGAGGACAAAAACAAGTTAGGATGTTACTCTTTTTTAGATTGAGCAGCGCTGGCTTTATGGTTAAAAGCAACATAGTGGGAGGGTTCCCCTGCACTTTTTTTTTTTTTCTCTCTCTCTTTGCTTTCTTGGTTCGTCCAAACCAACCAACCAGAGGTGTTTTACATCCTGTTAGGCATTCTGCAGCAAAACAAAAACATGCTTGTATGGACAGTTTGCTGTTGCCATTTGAGTTGTAGCTCATTGTGTTCCCACTCAGTTCCATTTTATGGGCTTCAGTATTAATATTGTAGATCGACTTGCTATTTTTGTCCTTTCAATGTACATCTCTCCCCAGGGTCTCTCCATCCGGGTCGCCTTCACGCAGAGTTCCTACAGCAAAGACCCAACATTTATCCGGCATTGCCTTTTCCACACACTGTCATTTTCTTTTACCGTGTTGCTGAAGCAGTGTGGTACCTGTGTGTAAGGCAATGGTAGAAAAATGGGTCAAAAGTGTGAAATGTAATACCTCACAGTGCTCACATTTGAAAGCAGTCGTCACGTCACACCAGACACTGACCTCGTTACACATCTAATTATCTGTCACAAAACGGCAGTTAATCTCCTGCTTTTCCCCAGTTTTTGTGTGAAACTTCTGAATTCTGTCCGTCATCGCTTTCACACAGAAAACATCCCTCCGTCCCTGTTACGGCTCTCAAAAGAATTGCGACTTACACGGGCGGGGGGCAGACTGCAGGCTGAGATGTACCCTGGTGAGATTGCATCTGAACATAGCACGGGAACTTGTGAAACCAAAGATGTTGCTGAAGATGTTTTGAATTATGTATACAAATCTCCAGGTAACACGTTACTCTGGACCCAGCAACAACATTATACCTTTCAGAATCACTCTTTACAAAAAGGACTAGCCTCGCTCATGTACTTGCATCACTCAGCAGATTTGTGGATTTTGTGTGTTCGCGAAAGAGACTGTGTATTAAATGTGCTTTTTCTTTTCATACTTCAGTGTAATGAACGATTTGTTCAAACCCTGCGTCTAAATTAGGACAATAAAAAAAAAAAACAGTGCCTTAGACTTGCAAACAGTATTTTCCTGCACAATGATTTTTACCACACAATGAGTGTGGTTTTGTTTGGCTGGTAAGTGGCTTGTGACTCATGCTGAGAAGTAAGAAATGCCTTGTGGAGATCTTTGTATGCCACTAAAAGTGACTGTAAGGAATATGTATGGAAGCCAATAAATCTTTGTACACCACGTCACCCGTCTCTCTCAATGCTTTTAAACTTACATCTACACTCATTCTGGTCGCTGGTGAGCTGGAACCGATCCTAGCTGAATTTGGGCAAGAGGTCTGGCGCACTATGGGCATACAGGCAACCAGACACAAATAGACAAAACCGGCCACACAGCTATCACACGTAAAGTCTTCAATTCATTTTGAATGTGTGAGCCAAAGTCCTGGAAGAAATCCCATACAAGGAAAAGACAAAACATGCAAATTCCACAAAACTGCGAGGCGAACTTTCTAACCACTAATCTTTAAAAAAAAAAAAAATAGAAAGTGATGATGCCAACTAAGCATGATGCCATGCTTAGTTGGCCGTCTTGCATAATTTGTAACCAACGTCTAGTGTTGCGTAATGTCATTCGAGCTGCATACGTTTGCATAGTGCGACACTGGAAAAATATCTATTTATTTATTCATTTATAGGAAAAAAAAAATTGCTAAATACATGACATATTGCATGTGACAGATTCAAAAACCAATAGAAAACGAACTGGGTGGGGCTTTGAGTCAGGTCGGCCAATCAAAAAAGAGTGAGCACTCGGCGAGCAACTACAAATGCAGCCCGCATAGCAGACGAGCTGACGTGTAATGTGCGGGTTTCAAACAGCAAAACGTGGTTAAATGTTGTCGGAAGACGAGACCTGCGTTTTAGTACATGAAAACCAAGCGGCCGTGACGTTTGCGACGTTGTCGTCCGAGCGAAAACTTCCACGTGGACTTCACTCGGAGTTTGGAGAAAGAAGAAAAAAAAGAATCACCCCCCCAAAATGGAGCTTGACGACGGGACGGCGGTGGGCAGCGACGACGTGCTCGACTTCTCGCGCTCGAACTTGAACACTTTCGCCGCGGACGGCGTCAGCCACGAGAAGAAAAGAGACACGAAGCAGCTCTACCTGAACAAGAACCGACTGAGCGCGTTGCCCTCGTCGGTGACCCACTTTTGCAACCTGCAGTTGCTGGACATCAGCAACAACAGACTGTCGGCCATCGGCGAGGACATCACGCGGTTAGCTAACCTCAGGACGCTCATAGCCAAAAACAACCGACTGAGCGAGTTCTCGCTGCCCAAGGGCTTCGGCTCCATGCAGCTGGAGGTGTTGAACTTGAGCGGCAACCGCTTCGAGGAGATCCCGCTGCAGTGCACCAAACTCCGGCGCCTGCGGTCGCTGTCACTCGGCGGAAACAGACTGACAAGTATTCCCGTCGAGATTGAAAACCTAACGAGGTGGGTCACCACGAGCATGTTGGTATTTTAGAATACGTAATAATGTTGCTACGCTTACGTCACGTGCCGAGAATGACGTATATTGACGTAATAAAGTTGAGTTGAGTCATTTGGTCGCGTAAATTGAGGCCTTCGCTACAAAAGTCCATGTGAAGCTACTTCAGGTACGGCTCGGGATTTTCAGTGACAAGGCCCACAAAAGCGGGGCGTATCACCATGGCAACAAGGGTTGTTGAGGTCACCTGTGATGAACGCACCGCCCTTTGAACCCACCATTCATCTGTTTTGTGTCAGTAGTTCAGCTGCACGCTGTGTGTGGGTGATGATGCTTCAGGTGGTTTGATTATCATCAAGTGGGGTTAAAGCACTTGAGGGTCTCTTAGGTGTCTGCAATCGAGACAGTTTTTAAAGTCAGTGATACTGTAAACTAGCAGCAAAACATTTATATATAATATCTGATAGTTTATTGTAATGCAGATTAATTTACTGCTTTTGTTAAAAATAAAAATACAGGAAAATTATCACATTTAAATGCAATTGCAATATTGGGATGGGGGTGTCATAATTATTTTCTAAATCATTTAGGCCTATTAGTAATATATAAATATACTTTTGTAGATACACCTCACAGACCAAATGTTCACATCACGTAAGTGTGAAAAGAGTCGAACTACCAATGTTACTGTTAACTCATTCACTGCCATTGACGGAAAAAGACGTCAAATGATGCATATTTTCCGCTGGTCTGGCAATAAATGTGTTTTAATAAACACCAGCTTTAATAACAAACAGGCAATCCTATTGGTGCTTGCAAGTTCTTCCCAAGGATATTTTTTCTTCCCTTAACAATCGTTGACCAGGCTGGTCCTTCTTTTGGAGTCGGATTAGGAAATGAGCCAAACAAATGGAAAAAAGTTTAACCAGCTGAGCTCATCTTTGAGGCATTTATTTACCCAACAGTTTGGCTTGCTTTGAACTGAGCAGCTTTTTTTTTTTTTTTTTTTTTTTTTCTGGCGTTTGAATTGAGAAGTAAAGGCTTAATTATTGAAGACATCTGCACAATCGACTGCGGCAACCTCAATTTAATCAAACTTGTCTTGGAATGTTCTTTTTAGAAGGACATCTGATAGTCTTGATAAGCAGCAATCAATATTCCGGATTGTTATATTTAACTACAATCAACTGTGTAGAAGAGCCAAACGTTTACTTTGTTTTTTGGCAGCAACGTATCTAGTTTGTCAACATATAAAAGTTTTTTTTTTCTTTTTGTTAACATTTCTTGCGAAAGTTTTTCATGAGTCACAAAATAAAAACATCTGCTCTTCAAGTGGAAACAGGACTCGCACATACACGCATAATGATTTCGCCATCGACGGTCACGAGCCTCCTCGCGCAAAAACCAGAAGTCTGTTGTAGTACCAAGCCTGACCTGTGAGAGGCAGGACGGTGCCACTTGGCAGGCAGACTGCTCCAAAATGTGAAGAAGAAGAAATAATGGGAGCAGCTGTGCGAACTGATAGCTTATCTGGTAACTACTTTGCAGTTGCAAGATCTTCTCCTTGCCATTTTAATTGTGGTGAATGTAAAGGCCAAAATGAATTGACCCAATTATTGTTTATTATATGATAGTTTAGTGATTAAAAAAACAAACAAAACAAAACTATTAAGCAATAACCCACGAGAGGATCTGCTGTACTTAGCAACCTTTTTGAAATTGATTGAGTTGCTGTTTTGGTATTTGTTTTCCAAAGTAAAAGGAGATGTTTGCAAATGTGTTTGTTTTTTTTGTTGTTGTTTTTTTTGTTTTGTTTTTATATATATAATTAAAACACAAAAGTTCATCTGCTTTCATGCAGTGCTACAGAAATCGGAGCATTACTGTTGAGAGGCTAAAATCAGAGGATTTGGACAACAATGGCTCAAAATAATGACTAGTAAATGATTAATTATTGATTCATTTTGACGCTTCTAAATATTAGCCAAATGCAGAACCGCTGACACTGAGTGTCAATTTGGCACTCTCAGTTGTGCCTTTCACCTAATCTAAAAATGATATAAACAGATAACGCCTCGTCTTTTTTTAAACCATATTATTCAACTGTGTGACAGGCCAGTCGCAAGTCCATAAAAAGTACAAAAATGTGTTGTTGTTTTTTCCTCCTTGCTGTGATGCTAATCCACTTCTTTTTTTCTTTTTTTTTTAAGAGCTCAGAATTGTTCATTCGGTAGTCTTACCGATTCAACGTCTTATCATCATTGCTCTTTTTTTATTATTTTTTTTTATGTGTGCCTGTGCGTGCAAATGCGTATAAATTTATACTCATTAATTCACCTAAAACCTTATAAATATCCCATTACCCTTCGCCTTAACCAGGTACTTCAGAATCTTGCCAGAGTCGTGAGGTTCAAATGGTCAGGAGACCAGAGAAAAGATCAGAAAAAATAAAGAGAAAAGAAAGGTAAATCAAAGTGAAATCCAGCACCGACCAAACACTTCCTGCCTTCCCCATGGTTACAAAATCAAAGTCTTACGCCCACCCCGGAAGCCTCTAAATTCCAGCAAATTAGCGAGATCTCAAGAGACCAGAGGAAAAACTAAAGAGAGGAAGGAGGGAAGGATCGATGAGGTAGAGTGAGATCCATAGAAGCCAGTACATCCAATCCATCAAAGTGAAATCCAGCACCAACCAAACCCCTCCTGCGTGGTTACAAAACCAGAGTCTTATGCCAACCCCAGAAACCTCAAATTTCCAATAAATTGAGATCTCAAGTGACCAGAGGAAAAACTTAAGAGAGGAAGGAGGGAAGGATAGATAAAGCAAAGTGAGATCCACAGACACCAGCACCAACTGATTCAAGGGGCTGTGGGAGGGAGAGGCAACTTCTGTTTGAGTTTCAGTAGATGCTGGTGCGATGGATCTGGCATGCATAAGGACCACCACCAAAGAAAGAAGCCGTCAACCGCGGTCCAGCAAAGCGAGCACCCCCCCGGAATCCCCAGGCCGCGGCAGCACCAAGGCCACCCCCAAGCCACCCGAGCGGACACCGGTTGGCGAGCCGACCCAGACGCCCGGAACACCCCCGCCCCAGCCCCGGCCCACACCCCCGAGCCCAAGGCCGCAGAACGAGGCCCGGCGGGCCCCCACAGCCCCCCCACCGGTCCCCAGCCCCCCCCCCCCCGCACCCCACCCAAACCCGCCACCCACTACGACCCAGGCCCCGCCACCCCCGGCCCCCAAACCCCCAAACACACCCAGACCCCCAACACCCAAATCCCCCCACCCCCGACGACCGATCCACTTCTTGTTTTAAATGAACTGAATGACCTGGAACGATGGTCGGGGAGAGTCATTTGTCTGTACCAGTGAAGGTTTTATTGTCTTCACGCCCCAGTGACCTCGTATCCTGGTGGAAGATCAGACCTCCACGTGTCTTATCACATTGATCACGCGTCATCTGTCAGGCAATGCACGCGAGACGTTACTTCATCGATTAGTACTGGCTAGCAAAAAAAAATAAAAAATGCTGGCATTGGATGGACAGATTTATTTATTATTATTTTATTTTATTTTATTTTATTTATTTTTTTTAAAAATTTTCTCAAGTAAAAAAGTTGAATTGCATAGTAAAGTCTCATCTCGGACACAAGCATCAACGCATGCACCTTTAGCTCCCCCTTCTGGTTTGTTTGTTTATGTCACAGAGAAACTTCTCATTTTTGAAGACAAAATTAATATATCACAAAAAAAAAAACATTTTTTTTTTTTTAAATGTGGAGTATTTGTCCAATTCTTGGATTTTTTTTTTTTTTTTTTTTTTAAAGTTAACTTTAGCTCCCCCTTCTGATTTGTTTGTTTATGTCACGGAGAAACTTCTCATTTTTGAAGACAAAATTAATATATCACAAAAAATATATATATATTTTTTAAATGTGCAGTATTTGTCCAATTCTTGGATTTTTTTTTTTTGATTTTTTTTTTTTAAAGTTAGCTTTAGCTCCCCCTTCTGATTTGTTTGTTTATGTCACGGAGAAACTTCTCATTTTTGAAGACAAAATTAATATATCACAAAAAATATATATATATTTTTTAAATGTGCAGTATTTGTCCAATTCTTGGATTTTTTTTTTTTGATTTTTTTTTTTTAAAGTTAGCTTTAGCTCCCCCTTCTGATTTGTTTGTTTATGTCACGGAGAAACTTCTCATTTTTGAAGACAAAATTAATATATCACAAAAAATATATCTTTTTTTTTTTTAAATGTGCAGTATTTGTCCAATTCTTGGATTTAAAAAAAAAAAAAAAAAAAAAGTTAATATCGTAAATATATATTTATTTATTTATTTTAAGTAGGAATAGTGGTGATGATGTACTAAAATGTATGATTTCCCGGTAGGTCCCAAATAAGCGTTAATGTGGATTACAAATACTTTTTTATTTTTTTTTATTTTTTCATTTTCTTGTTCCCCTCTCCTTCCTCTTGCAGTCTGGAGTTGTTGTATCTGGGCGGAAACTTCATCTCGGCCATTCCTGCCGAGATTGCCAACCTGCCTTACCTGAGCTACTTGGTGCTGTGTGACAACCGCATCCAAAGCGTCCCACCGCAGCTCACCCGGTAAGTGGAGGCCGCGTCGTCGCCGTCATCCCGCCGAGGCGCCCTGGCCTGGCCTCACACCCCAACTTTCTGCCCGACTCGAGGCTCCGCTCGTTGCGCTCGCTGAGTCTCCACAACAACCTGCTGACGTACCTGCCGCGGGAGATCGTCAGCCTGGTGCACCTGCAGGAGCTCAGCCTCCGCGGGAACCCGCTGGTGGTGCGCTTCGTCAAGGAGCTGATGTACGACCCCCCCTCGCTGCTGGAGCTGGCCGGGCGCACCATCAAGAGCAGGAACGTGCCCTACTCGCCGCCAGACTTGCCCTCCCACCTGCTCAAGTACTTGGACCTGGCCAGCAAATGCCCCAACCCCAAATGTGCCGGTCAGTTGTTTCGCAACCTCCGCAGATAAACGCTTGCGTACTTCCGTAACGAGTCTCCCGTAAAAAAATAAAAATAAAATAACATCGGGAAGGCTGTTAACAACAAGTGACATTGTCTTGTCTGATTTTTGGTTTTGTTTTTTAAAACAAATTCCGCTGAGCGTCTTAAAAAAGAAATTCATTTGAGTGAGCATCAAAAAGATGAGCTCCACTTTTTGATTTTTCTTTCGAGCAGGAAACTCTTGCAGTGGTGATGATGAAATCGTTTTTCTGTCCTAGCGCTTCAATATAATGTGGCGACGTTGACAACAACATCAGGGCTGCTCGATTATGAGGAAAATATTCATCACGATTAATTTAGTAATAATTGCAATCACAATTAGGACAATCACTTGTTTGGGTTTTTTTTTCCTTTTTTTTTTTTTTTTTTTTTTTTTTACAGAACAAGAAAATGTTTAAATATGTAAAAAAAAAATAGATATATATATATATAGTACAAATTAATTTCTTTGAAACACTATATTTTCACCCAAACACTATTTATTAAATTAGTTATTTTAAAATAAAAAGGTGCAAATATATAAATTTAAACAACTCAAAATTAGTATTAATTATTTTTCATTTTTGTTTCCGATTATGAAGATTTTGTAATTGTGGAGTGTAATAACTGCTACAACAACATTAATAATAGCAGAAGCCCGTAATATTCATCAGATAGTGAAGTGACTCGATTCCTGGGCGGTGATTTTCCCGCTCTTTGTGTCTCGACTTTAAAATGAAGGGTGAGTACTTTTTTGCTTGTCAGGAACAGCCTATTAGAACAGCAAGAACTTCATTTAGTGTTAATGGGATGCACTTTAAATGGTGGCAGGTGTGTGCTACTGACTTCCATTTAACACAAGTTTAAGTGTAATTTTGTTAATTCTGAACACGGCGGAATCCCTTGTTGCGAGGGTGTGCACACTTGTGCAACATTATCGCAGTTGTTTATTTTACATCCCCTTGATTTTTTATTTTTTTTTTAATTAATTAATGGTGGCAAAAGTATGGGTGTGTAGACTTTTTATATTTCCAATATATTGCTTTTACAGTTATTTTTTTCCCTGCTAGTGGCAGCATTTTTTTCCCATTTGCATTATCTCCCATGAGAACAAAAACGAGCAGACTCCATGACGATTTTTTTGTTGTCTTGCAGGCGTCTACTTTGACTCGTGCGTGCGCCACATCAAGTTCGTGGACTTCTGCGGCAAGTACCGGCTGCCGCTCATGCACTACCTGTGCTCGCCCGAGTGCACCACGTCGCCCTGCAGCTCCAACCCGCAGAGCGACGCCGAGTCGGAGGAGGAGAACAGCGTGCCCGCCGACCGCCTCCAGAGGGTGCTGTTGGGCTAGGAAACGCGCCGCCTCCGTCGCACGCCGTCACGCACAATTTCGACTTCGACACGTCATCCAGATGAGCTTTAAAAGGAGCCTCGTTAATGAGTTGGTTGTTTTTCCACAATAGACGTTTCCCAGGTCCACGACAGGAATTCACTCAAAACATTTCTGTTTTATTGTTCAGGGACGCTTACGTATTGATGCAATCAAGTTTCAGAATTTCTATTTTGAGATCTGTAATGTTAGCTGGAAGCTTTCCAACAAATCTTGATTGACGCAGATTAGACGCGAGAATGTTACAGTGACACCTAAATGACGATATGAATCGTTTCTTACTAATAATGTCTTCTTTTTTTTTAATACCGTGTGTTTGTGTGTCGAGCAATGTAATATAGACACCCTGAAATGTGACGAGATTACTAGGATTTTTGTTTTTTTGTATTATCACATAAGTGGATGTAACCGAATAACTGCTTTTCTACAAATCACTTTACAAAATAAAAAATGAACTCTACAGTACATAATGACCTGCAGAGTAGCTTGCACTTAAACACAAAAGGTATGTACTTTAATTTGGATATGAATATGATAACAATAAAAGATATGCACCGTATAGTGTGTTGAATTGTTTGTACTATTCTATAGATTTGATTGAAAAATCAATAAATGCAGGACTTTTTTTTTTGTGTGAGCGTATGTGGGGAACAAAAATGGCAAATTTCTTCAATTTGAATGGAATTTCCCACATAAATTCTTTGTTATTCAAGTGGACAATTGTGGTACCAAATAGTTTTTGCGGTTTGTGGTACGTGCATAATACCACATTGTGGTCTGATGAGAGACGTTTCTCCACTTTATGATGACATTAACGAAAATGATTTTCTGGGTGTGTATGGTGATAATTTGAGGTCACCGTCCTGCACAAATGTACATTTGTGATAACAACTGTCGCCTGATGGAGCTTGTTTCTTTTGTGCTGCTGGGTTTTTTTTGTTTTTTTGTTTGCTTTCACTTGACATGTTCTTCAGGGAGTCGGCAACTTTGCAATATCGTCTATATGGATCATCGACGCTCCCTCGCACATGACAAGTGTTGAATCGGCGCGCGTGCTCAGCTGAGCTTTGACACGTGACAGTCAGCCGAAATCCAGCCTGGATTGTTGTGGAACAATCCAGACTTTACAAAGTTAATGTGATAATCCTGCGATTATGTATGCAGGTCAGGGAACCATATAGCAAGAAGCATTTTTAACAGGAAGACATTTTTAAGCTGATTGCTTTTAGGCTACTCTTTAAGAAGTCCAAATGGCCCACTCATGTCTTTATACTTTTAATGTTGAAATATAGTGAGAAATCAAATTTTTTAGAGGAATTTTATTTACATTTTTTTATTTTTTAGAAATAAGTCAGTTTTTTTGTTTTTTTTATTAAGAAAATGTCTAAGGGGGGGGGGGTGTCTTACTTCACAATAAGTTGAATGTTTGAGGTCATTTATTTGAGAAATCTGGATTTTTTTCTTCTTCCATTCGAAGCTCATATTTAACAAGACAATGTCATATTTGAGGTGACTAAAATTCATATTCTTTGAGATAAATGTATTATTTTGAGGAAAACGTTTACAAAATTCATCCGAAAAATATTTGAGTTATATCTCAGGAAAAAAGTAATATTGTATAAATTTAACTAAAAGATTTCATGAGGAAAATGGCTGGCTTGTTTTAGTTTTATTTGAGAAAATTGTATTTTTAAAAGAAAAAAATAAGAGATTTTAGAAATAAAAACTGTTTTTTAGTTATTCATTGTACAAGAACAAAGTTGTAAATGTGACTGGTGAATCTTAAAATACCTTTTTTTTTTTTTTTTTTTTTTACTTATAGCAACCTTTTTTTTCTTCTCAATTGTTAACTACAGTATTTTTTTTCTGAAGTAAAGTCTTCATCATTAATTTACGACACTTCTCTAAATGCTAGAAAACTTATTAAAATGATTGTGTCGTGTATTATTTGACTCACTAACCTAATTTAAAATATATAAATTGTTTGATTTATTTAAAAATGTACATCAGTATACTTACAGTACTTTTTCCATTATGATTGTCTTTCATCACTGTTTGTCTGGGACAATTCGTATTATTTTGCTACCTACTTTTTTTTTTTTTTTTTTTTTTTAAATTAAAAGTAACAGTGTGATGCTTTACCCTTCATATCAGTCACCACAGTCTCCGCCCCCCTGCTGCTAATCCAGTTCCATAGCAACCTGACTGAAAATTTTGTCTCTGGTTCTGTCTGTCGCTCATCAAATATTGACATGACGTCACCATTTAAATTGGGTACAAAATAACGTCACGTGTGGGAATGCTGCGAATCAGTGTAGTCTCATGTTGATCGTTCCATGAAACTGTGGCGACGCCTGTCAGCAATAATAGAGCTGGAAAATTGTTGCGTTATTAAAAAAGGTTTCCAGATAATACAGGTCAGGACACTTCATTAGGCACACCTGGGCTGAATTCTGGCCTTTACAAAGACAGTAATAAAACTGCAACTGTTATGATTTAAAAAAAAAAATAAATGCTTCAGATACTTGTAGAAAAGTAAGAATTAATAATAAATTTATTAATAATAATTATTAATAAATTATTATTATTATTATTATTTTTTATTTTTTATTTTTTTTATAAGTGGCCATAAGAGGCTTGCTAAAAATTAAAAAGAAAAAAAAACTTTTCTTGGTTTGTTACAGGAAATATATTACATTATTATTACAATATTACTATAAAATAATCGTCGCATTGCTGAAATAACTCAACCGGTGACATTCGCGCATGCATTACCATGTCAATAAATAACCTTGATGATCTGACTTCTGCTCTGTGTGTCCATGAAATATTCATTCTGTTCGTAATCTGACACGAATGCTAGCAAGTCCATCTTAAACCCGATCTTGAGCGGCACACGATATCGGCCGATACGCGTTTCATGTAACAGAGACGCTTTTGTTCGTCAACGGGACGCGAGCGTTCTGTCATCAGATCCCAACGCACTTGCGACACCTTGACGCTTGCTTTTATTTCTTTTGGGGAGTCAATTTACACTTTTATTTATTTTATTTTATTTTTTAAGAGAGAGCTCAGAATTGTTCATTCGGCAGTCGTATTGATTCAAAATCTTGTCATCATTGCTCTCTCTCAATTTCCACTTGAACACTTGTTTTTAAAAGTGCCCTATCCAGATCATAAACCAAAAACTTTTTAAAATGTAAGCGTTTTATTTGCAAATTCTTACATAACAAAGCGAAACACTGTGAGCCTAATTGAGTTGTCACGGTCCACTGGAAGAAAACATGTCTCTCCATTTAAACTCATTTACTCCCAATAACGTGTAAATACTTTTTTTTTTTTTAAAGCTCTAAGTGTCCCAAAGACGTATTTATACGTTTTTTTGTTTGTTTGTTTTTTTATGCTAGACTGCATACAGAAGGCTTTGATGCAGCCTCTCAACTGCAAAGAACGGTTGCAGAAATGGTAGTTATTACACAAACGGCCAGCAGGTGGCAGCAGAGCAAAGGAGATCAACCAGGGCCATCTAGAAAAAAAGCTCAATTACTTACAATTTGAAATAGATTTGTGAAAACTGATGAAACTTAGCTCTCTTCTAATGCTAATTGCTGCAAAACGGAAACAGATAGAAACATACTTTTTTTTCCTGATGAAAGAAGAGACTTTAATCTTTCTTTTGGTTGGTTCCATGCTTTTATAGCAACTGAACACAATATTCTGTGGGCCTTGCAAAATCAGTCAAAACCCAGTAAAACAGCCGGGAGGGAGCGAACGGGATTGCGAAATGTGAAAATGGCTGCCAGTCAATGAGTTAAAGTGGAAGTCAACCCAACATTTTTCTTTACATGAATATGTTAGCTAGTCTAAACACGACATTCTGATTAATATTGCGTTTGTAGAATATGACTTAAGCAGGAGAATCCAACTATTTTTCTTCCATCTCGGTGGGCGGCCATTTTTGCCGCTTTCTGTCGACTGAAAATGACATCGCGGTTTCTCAGGTAGCAACCGACGCGTTCGTGGCTGCAGTTTGTTCACTAATATTTTGGATACTTTAACTCATTGACTCCCAGCAGCCATTTTGACTGAAGCAATCCCGTTTGCTCCCGGCTGTTTTACTGGAATTTTGACTGCCCACAGAATATCGTCTTCTATTGCTATCAAAACATGGAACCGAGCAAAAGAAATATTCAAGTCTAATCTTTCATCAGGAAAAAAAAAAAAAGTGTATTTGTTTCAGTTTTGCAGCAATTAGCATTAGATTATTGCTAAGTGTCATCGTTATTCACAAATCTATTTAGAATTGAGTAATTGAGCTTCTTTTTCAACATGGCCCTGGTTGATCTCTTATACTCTGTTTGTGTAATCACTAGCATTTCTTCAACCATTCTTTGCAGTTGAGAGGTTGAGTCAAAGCTTTCTGGATGCTCTAGTATAAAAAAAACGTATAAGTACGTCTTTTGGGACACTTCAAACATTTTAAATAGAACATATTTATATGTTTTTTGGGAGCAAATGAGTTAAGGAGAAACGTTATTGAATGACTTTGTTTACGTTGTGATCGTGTCTTGATGTGTCTTTCAGCCGTTGAGCCGCGTTGACACGCCCTCATCAGGAATGACCCTGCGTGTAAATGTGTGTGCGCGTGCTCTTGTGTTTATGTGGGCCCCGCCCGTGACATCCCACCCACCTTTATTGCGTGCTCTTCGCTACGGCAAAACGTTTGCATGAAATGTTTTCGCCTCCATAAATTGTTTGTGTGCATTCATTGTAAATCTTTAATAGCACGATGATGCGACCAAATGTTGTTGCACTCAAATGATCTGTTTTGTGTGCGTTTGTGTATCTTTTTTTTCCCCATTCCGACAAGTTTGCTTATTTGCATTGTAGACTCGTACGTGTGCCACCCCGTCCCCGAGGACTCCGTCACAATCCTTGTCTAACGAAGCGCATGGGCCATCACGGCGTCAAGCCGATTGGCTGGGGATGTGTGAGAGAGGGAGCCTCTCACACGCACACCCTTCCTGTGACACACACGCACACACCTCCCTCCTCACTAACCCTCCGTGTGCCGAGCTTCTCCCGCCAGGAGCGTTTTTGTGGAAAGTTTGAGGCGAGTTTGGATTGGCATCGCCAACGCGAGCCGTCGCTTCTTCGTCCAAGCGTGTCGGAGTCGCGCGCGTGCCATGGAAGACGAAAACGGGACCAGACGTCGGGATCATCTTCATTAATAAGGTTGGCTTTATTCATTGACGGGATCATTACATCCCCATTTTGAGTCTTGACTGGATCTTTTGTCATTTTGTCTTCCTCTTCTGATGACAGCATGATAAACACCAACTTAAACTTCCGCCACCATTAACTGCCAAAAAACTAACAATCATGACACAATTAAAGAATTCAACAGTTGTTGCCACTCTTTGTCTTCGATAGACATTGTTTACCTCGGTCACCAGGGGGCAGTATAAAACGGCTATTAACTCATTTGCTCCCAAAGACGTATTTATACGTTTTTTATGTTTTTTTTTGTTTTTTTTTAAATGTTAGAGCATACAGAAGGCTTTGATGCAGCCTCGGAACTGAAGAAAACGCTTGGAGCAATGGTAGTTATTACAAAAACAGCCAGCAGGTGGCAGAAGAGTATAAGAGATCAAACAGAGCCATGTTGCAAAAAACTTTTCCCCACTGTTTTAACCAGATTTGGGATGAAACTTAGCTATATTCTAATGCTAATTGCTGCAAAACGGAAATAGATAGAAACATACCTTTTTTTTTCCTGATGAAAGAAGAGATGCTCATTTTTCTTTTGGTAGATTCCATGTTTTATAGCAATAGAATACAATACTCTGTGGGCCTTGCAAAAGCAGTCAAAATCCAGTAAAGGGGTTGCTTCAGTGAAAATGGCCGGGAGTGAATGAGTTAAAGACGCACACAAAGAAGAGTTTCGCAACTGACTTTGTCAACTACAGTCAAATTGTTTGCGCACGTGTGCAGCACCAACGTTTCTGTTCAAATTCTCATTTGCCGCAGAACCATTTAGCGAATCCCTGATTCAAAACTAATAACGCAAGTTTTATGAATATTAGTCAATATCCTTCTTCCTATACCACCTTATTGAGCAACACATAGCCAGTTTTGACTCCCCTCATTTTGGTTTGGCGCAATAAGACCGAAAACGCCACTGCAGCAAAATGGAGACTATGGACTACACTTAAAGGCGGGGTCTTCAGTTTTCACTCAGGAAAATTAACTACATAAATACAGGATATATACACATGAAGGCCTTTTCAATCTACACTTCTGGGCTTCTGTTAATGTGTGGTGGTGATTTTTTCCAAACCCAGCCTGGAGTTTTCCATTTTCTGTTTGTTTTGTCAACAGCGGGACGTTTCTGTGGACAGACAGTTGTTTACCCCGCTAGCCAATCGCAGAGCGGGGGGGGGGGGGGGGGGGGGGTGTCACTCACTGTCTGCCACCTGGGCCAGGCGAATTTGTCGGCTGCATGACGTCACTCCCGCGGCAACTTTACAGCAAACACGGATTCTTTTTTTCCACTCACTCACTCACTCACTCACTCACTCACTCACTCACTCACTCACTCACTCACTCACTCACTCACTCACACAAGCTTGAGTGAAAGGGAAAAAAAAAAAGCCATGCGTGCTGTCAAGTTGCAGCCGACAAATTCGCCCCGTCTGGCAACAGTGAGTGACACGCCCCCCCGCTCTGCCATTGGCTGGAGGGTTAAACAACTGTTTGTCCACAGAAACGTCCCGCTGTTGAAACAAAACAAACACAAAATGGCAAAATACAGGCTGGAGGGGGCGGGGATTTAGGAAAAAAATCACCACCACACATTAACAGAAGTCCAGAGGTGTAGATTGAGAAGGAGTTCATGTGTATATATCCTGTATTTATATAGTGCATTTTCTTGAGTGAAAACGGAAGCTCCTGCCTTTAAACTTTATTTTGGTCATTTACTGCTGTGATTTACATCAGCCAAATATGATCAATTTACAGTCTAAAAAGAGAGTTTTTGAACCAATTTAAGATTACAAATTGAATTGTGACCAGGTACCAGACGTAGTACCTCATAGTTTCTCAATGTTGACTCCTCCAACCAGATTATATTCCCCCTCCCTTCACCAGGGCGCCATTGCTGCAAAATGCACCGCACCATGCGCCCACAGATGATCCCCACTAAATTGCATTCTAACTCAGCTTTAGAGAATAAACTCATAAAGGGAGCGCTAGGCGAGGTGGAATGCCTCAATATTGGCCTCTCAACCCAGTCATGGCTAATCTTAATCCTGAAAGTGGCACAATTACAATACAGTGAAAGAGGGCTGGATTCGATTGCGTCGTTTAGAAAGTTAGATAGGAAAGATCAGTCTCAAGAGGGGTACAAATGTACCGATAATCGGGCCATTTTTTCCCCCTCTTCTTCCTTATGATTATCCTTCCTCATAGCATGATAATCCAGTGATGTGGGGTGTGTTAAGAGTGTTTTTTTTTTTTTTTTTTTCCCTCTCTCATCTGCTCAAAAAATGGTTGGCGCTAACAATCATCAGTGTGAAACTGTTCAATATTTACTATTGCAAAAAAATCTTCTTTTAAAAAAAAAAAATGTATTTACTTATTTATTTATTTTTACTTTACATGCATTAATAAATGTTACAGGTCCAACATTTCCAATTGAAAACTCACTCTTCTTAATTAATAAATCCCCTGGGCAATATCTTATTTTGAATTGACTTGGTCAGAACCATCAAAAAGCCCAAAACGGGTCACAATAATGCCTAAGGGTTCACATCACATGGATAATCTTCCAGACATTCCATTAATCGGCCTTTGCTGAGGGGAAAGTCTTAAATTTAGCGCCGTTGTCATTATGTGTGTATCCCGCTTTAGTCAAGCTAAACACAACTACAAGGAGGAAGTGAGCCAAAGTCAAAGTTAAAGCTATAAAAGGACATCCAAATCCACATCTTCTTTCGGGTATTTTTTTGCTATTAACCATCCAAGGGTTTCGAAGAATGTTTTAACAATGACCATAAAAACTCTCGCTGCCGAATGTCAGCCCACCTTTATCGACCGCTCCACAGCCATAAAAAGTGCGTTTTTGAAGAACGGGGAGGAAATGCCTCTTTCTTACTAGCAGGGGCTTTCCTGCAGGAAGTGGCAGGAGTGCGAGCTAAACTCGGAAAAGTGACGAAAAGGACAAGAACAGGAAGTGCAGACATTTCCCAGATATGTCGCTGCATTGTTCTCTCGACATCGTTCATTTTGTGGAAGTAGGTCACTGAGAGAACTTTGTAGTTTCGGATGGAAAGTCAATTTTGTTGCTTTACGTTTTAATGGCACTTTTCACAGCGGCCATTTTGGCATAATAAAACAGTAAACAATAGGGCATCCATCAAACTTTATAGAGAATAAGTTTTAGTTTTTCTGAAACGTATATTTGGAGCAAGATATTAAAAAAAAAAAAAAATATATCCAGTTTGTTTTTACTTCCTCTCTCAAAAAGCTCCTCACAACACACAAATATGTTTTTGCAATTACTACTTTCAGAGCTTTGGTGATGCCTCGTGGGATCTTAGTGTTATGTATTTGCTGAGTCTGCTTCCTAAACTCAGACAATGAGCAGATGCCTGATGCATCACGTTTCTCAATCTCAGGTAAACGGCGGCACATGCGGCTGACTCACAGTCGGCCTGTTTGGGAGTTTTTAGCCACGCGAGCTCATCTACATGTCGGTGCAGAGAGGGCAGGCGGGTGGAAGCGCCTGCGGGCACAGTGACAAGCTCAAGCTGACTTTGCTCAGTCCATGTCTGTGTTTGTCACTCCGACATGTTTTTGTTTGTCAGAGGCGCAAATTGCAGCTTTGGTGTAGCATACTTTCAACTCCCTATAAGAACAAAAAGATAGATTTATGAGTGCAATTGGAAGTAAGTTCAGTAGACATTCTAGTGCACACTAGCAGCAAGTAAGAATACACAAAATATACATCAAAGCAAGTATTATGCAGGTCACAGCTATAATAGTAAGAGACATTTGTGCTTTACTGAATGACGTTCATGACATCACTTCAAGAAATAATAAATTGTAATAATAACCAGCCTCAACTTGCATTTGCTCAATATGAGACAATAATGCATCAAAAAGTAACTCTTTCAATAATACATTTTCAGATAATTATTCATTTTAATAATAATAATAATAATAAAAGTTATGGAAATTATTACTCATGATTATTAGTGGGAAAACTGTCAGGTATGAAAGTAAAGCACCGATATTAGTACAAAACTACAACAAATAATAGAGTATTAAACTAACAATGACATACATAATTCAGGTATAAAAAGTGAGGTACTATCTTAGTAGAAAAGTGACTTTCTTTTGTTTTTTTTAAATATACTGTATGTTAATAAGAAACGGACAATCTTTTGGGTGCAGCAACTAAGTTATGCAATTGGTAGAAAACTGAATGTTGAATAAGATAAAACAACAACAACAGACAAATAGAGCATGAAAATGCATATATTTCACGTACAATAATGAAGCTACTAAAAATTGACAATTTTTTTTTTTTTTTTTTAGAGAAAACAAAGGTACATGTTTTTTAATTTGTCGAACATCGATTCTGTATTAATTTGTAAGTGTACCTAATGAAGTGTCTTTGTGGTTCCCTGGCATCTCACGAAAGGTGTGTGAGAGCGCCACACTGTGGATGCTTCGTGTACTGCGATTGTAAAGTAAAGTACTGTACATGTACTCCTTATTTTTTCTGTCTACCCCCAGGATGTGCACCTGAGAACGGACTGATTGAGGTCAGTCATGGAGCCGGAATGGAACTGCAGCTCCCGCTGTGATTCTCCATTGTGCCTGAGCCAGGCGGGGGTCCACCGGCAGGAGAGCGTGGAGGTGTTGCAGAGACTGTGCGGCCTCAGTAGGGTAATAACGATAGCGACCAGCAATATTTGAACATTTATTTGGTTATGCTATCCATTGATTCAATTAATTTCTACCATCAAAGTTCTGCTGATTGAAAACCCGCCGAAAAAAATGCCACTTTGTCACAAGAAACTATGTGGAAGTGAGTTGAGGTGCTTCATTGAGACAAAAGTAGTGCTTTGCTGCCATCTAGTATGTTAATACTAAGTTAATACATTTGGGTGGGGGAAATCTCATATCATTATGGGATTTTGTATGTAGAATTCCAAGAGCAAAAATCTATTTGATTCCATTATAGAATAAGGCAAAAGCAACCAAATGCGAAGCAGGTTGAACATTTTTGTGCTATTGATGCGCGTGTGCTCTCAGATGGCCGTGGAGCTCCCGAGACGCTCGCTCTCCCCGGTGTTGAGCGCCGTGATGTGGACGTTGCTCTCCTGCGGCATCCTGCTGGCCTTCTGCTTCCTGCTCTTCACCCTGCGCTTCAAGAACAACAGGTGCGTTTTCATGACTTCAATTAGCATTGACTATATCGTCAGATGCAAAAGTTCAGGCACTAAAATTAGTTGAAAATTATTTACAATATCTATGCAGCGCCACTAGTCTAAACATTTTATTCTGATTATATGGTGTTTGTGGAGTATGAATAAAGCAGCAATATTCACCTGTTTTTATCCATTTCGGGGGTGTGGCCATTTATTTATTTTTTTTATTGAAATCCTGCATTTAACAATCACAACAATAAACATCAAATCTAAGTTTCCATCTTACCTACATTCACAATAATGAAAACAAAAAAAGCAATCAACAAAATACATAAACAAGAAAGACAATAACAAAAAATAAAATAATAGAATAAACAGCAAAAAATAACAAAAGACACAAAAAAGATTCAATTAGGGTCAACAAAAGATAATTCACTAAGAGTTTTGGGGTGTGGCCATTTTGTCACTTGCTGTGAACTAAACGTGACATCACAATTGCCAACAACCAATTACGGCTCAGCGTTAGAAAACAGGTGAGCCGTGATTGGTCGTTGAGCAACTGTGATGTCATTTTCAGTCGACAGCGAGTTGCAAAATGGCCGCCCCCTTTCTCTTTACTGTTTGTGTGATGATTTTTTGTGTTGTGTTTGACATGTTTGGGTTTTGATGACAATTTTGTCAATAAAGTTATTTAAAAAAAAAAAAGAGGCCGCCCCCCTGAACGTTTTTTTTTTTTTTCTTCTTCTTCTTTCTTTCTCCAAGGATAGTGAAGATGTCCAGTCCCAACCTGAACGTCCTGAGCCTCTTTGGAAGTGTCCTCACCTACAGCAGCGGCTTCCTGTTTGCTGTGGACGCACGACCACACCCTCAGATTGAAGCGTCGACAGCTGTACTACATGTGAGTAGCTCTCACATCTATGGAAAGCTCATGGAATATTTGTTCGATATCTTAATGTCCATAGCATGCTCTGTTCTCACTAAGACAATTATTATGTCACAGTGGTACCACTAGTGCCACTTTTGGCTTACTAGTACATGGACCTTAAGCCATAAATGCAGATTACGAAACATTTTTTTGTCCTTCTTTAATTTATGGAGGCTAAAAGAATGACTAGTTGCAGAGTAATATTTACACTTGTGTTTTTGTAATTTTCATCGTATTATGCCTGTAGTTGTCAAACTTAATATGTCCACTCTGCCATAGTGAAATATCAAGAAATTCAAAGTATATTATTTGTTATACAATACAGTACGCAGTCAACTTGCTAACTGAATCATGTCTCTAATTGAAGGTCCATTCTGAGCTCAGGAAGTGCCAAAAATGTCCACCCTGTCACAGCATGTTGACATCTTTTGCTATGTATTGTCTTCTTGCAGTTATTTTATCCATCCATTCGTACATCCATCCATCCATCCATCCATCCATTTTCTTGACCGCTTATTCCTCACATATATTAAAAAAAAAAAAATGGGGGAACTTGATCTATATAACATTTACTTACAATGAATATGAAGTTGAGTAGAAAATAAGATTTGGTCTCAAATGTAGTTGTGGCCCGCATATGTTATTGTGATTTTTTATTATTCTCCTCACTTTTTTGCCGAGAAACAACTCCCACATCATACTTCGGATTTACACCGTTCAAATTTCAACTTGCTTATAAAATTCACGCATTCCGGGGTATTTATTGTCTGATTCCACGTTACTTACAGTCCTCGCACAATTTAATGTTAAAGATCAACTTTTCCCCATTCATTTTCTACTACTACTACTACTATTACTATTACTAGTAATTAATAGCTAATTAATATGTAATTTTCCACATAATTTATCCTTCTATTTCCTTCATTAGCATTCAGCTATTAGCGTTCAGCTTTCAGCATTCCCACGCAATTTCTCCAGAAATTGCTTAGTCTAGTTTTGGGTGATATTGACTCCCTAACGGTCATTTTCTGTAGTGCCAATTTAGCATTGTTCTTCAATTACTACATACTTCTGGTCCTTACTTCTCACAGGCCCGGGTGTGGACCCTCTGTCTTGGCAGCACGATGGTGTTTGGACCCATTTTAGGGAAAACCTGGCGTCTGTACAGAGTGTTCACTCAGAGAGTGCCCGACAAGAGAGTGGTTGGTACAGTAGTTTTGTGCAGCTCATTTTATTACAACCTGGTTGTTGTTGTTTTTTTTGTTTTTTGTTTTGTTTTGTTTTGTTTCGTTTCGTTTCGTTTCGTTTCGTTTCGTTTCGTTTCGTTTCGTTTCGTTTCGTTTCGTTTCGTTTCGTTTCGTTTCGTTTCGGTTCGTTTCGTTTCGTTTCGTTTCGTTTCGTTTCGTTTCGGGTTTCGTTTCGTTTCGGGTTCGTTTCGTTTCGGGTTCGTTTCGTTTCGGGTTCGGCTTTCGTTTCGTTTCGTTTCGTTTCGTTTCGTTTCGTTTCGTTTCGTTTCGTTTCGTTTCGTTTCGTTTCGTTTCGTTTCGGGTTCGTTTCGTTTCGGGTTCGTTTCGTTTCGTTTCGTTTCGGGTTTCGTTTTGGGTTCGGTTTCCGTTTCGTTTCGTTTCGTTTCGGTTTGTTTTGTTTTGTTTTAACACAACGCTGTGTAACTCATGGTTAGCACATCTGCACCTACTGGGTCCTAACTGCATGGTGCCCTTTTGTACTCTTTTTACGTCAGATCATCCGAGACATTCAGCTAATGGCCATGGTGGCTGTCTTGATCCTGGTGGACCTGCTGGTCCTGACTGCCTGGAACCTTTCAGATCCCGTCCGCTGTTCTCGATCGCTCGTTGCAGTCGTTAGGGTAAGTCACGTGCTATTGAATTGATTCATTGATATGCATGATGTTGTTATGTTATTATGTTTATAATTCCCCTCACACAATGAATGTTTTTTTTTCTTTGTTCTAGATGGTGGAGAAAGACATCTCCTATTCTTTGTCGCATCTTGAGTCCTGCTCTTCTGCGTACTCGGATCTGTGGGTTATCGTGATAGTTGTGAAAAAGGTAACTAACTCTCTTCAAATGTAAACCACTCAAGTGCTCATTGGATTCAAAATTTAGCTTTACTTGCTTCCCATTGGAGAAATCGTGTAAGTGTTATGGAAGGGCCATATGAAAAATACAATAAAATAATATTACTGCACTAAAATAAAGTCAGATAGTTTTATTAATCTTTTTTCAAGAGGAATATCAAATGGTGAAAACCAAAATGTTACAAGACTGAATTCAAAATTCTTGTAAGTAAACAGGAGTAATATTACAAGGATAAATTTGCAATTTTAAAGTCATAAGAATGAATGAAGTCTCAAGTTAACAAGACTGATTAACAGAGCCGGAGAAAAACTCATAATCTTGACTCAAATTAATATTATAGGTAAAAGTTGTAATTTTAAGAGAGGATAAAGGGGGTAATAATATGATGTTAAAATGGTTATTTTACAATTTAAAAAGTTTTTTTTTAAATTATCATTTTATGGGGTGAACTGAATTAAAGCAAAACAGTTGTTGACCAAAAAAATATATGACAATAATTTTTAAAAACTCATATTAAAAGAAAGTTTGGAATCTTGGCCATTTTTTGATAAGAAAAAAAAAAATATTTTTTCCGAGAAGAAAATGCTAACTTAGAGAAAAAAAGTCTCAGTTTCATCAGATCAAGCCCTTATTTCACAGTAATCGAAATTTATGAGGCTAACAATTTATGAGAATATAGTTGCATTAAGGGTACAAGTCTTATTAATTTTCACAGAAAAATGTTCAAATAAAAAAATAATCAAAAATTGAATTTTAGCTCCAGTAGTCTTAATATTCTATACATGCTTCAAGGTGAGAACTGTTGATGATCTTGTCGCGTTGATATAAATTGTGTGAAACTTTCAAACTTTATAACTTCAACATCTTCCCTTGTAATTTTACCTTTTTTTGTGTGAGCCAAATATCTTGTTCTAAATAGTCAAAAACAAACGTGTCGTCTTCACCATGCGCTTCCTCAGGGGTGTCTCCTGCTCTACGGCACGTACCTGGCCGGCCTGACCAGCAACGTCAGCCACCCTCCGGTCAACCAGTCTCCCACCATCCTCACCGCCGTCACGCTGGTCACCGTCTGCGGCGGAGTGGCCGTCCCGGTGTCCGTCTTCATGCCGGCTTGGCCCAACCTGGTCTACGGCGCCGTGGCCGGCGGCATTTTCGTCTGCACGATGGCTACCGACTGCATGCTTTTTGTGCCTCAGGTAGGGAAAACTCATCGTTAGCGCGTATACTGCCGGGACAATGGGCCACTTGGGAGTTTTGGTGCCATGTTTTAAGGGTATTGCAATTGATTCCGTGTGAGGCAGGACCCCCTCCAGTCATGTGATCGTCTCGGGAAAAAGTAGCGAACACAAAGTGTGATCGGTGAATTGATCTCACGACTTTCTCATTTTGCGAGTTTGAGTTTGTTTTATCACCGGAGGGTGACTCACATCACGTTTGAGTCAAATGTATGCCGCCATCTTTATGACCCACACCAAGTGTCTGCTGATGCGGGTTTATGTTAGGATAAAGGAATGCATCTGAAGGAGGAGGAAATATTTTGGTGATGAGCTGTTTGCTCCAAACACACCTGGTCGCACGTCAATCTGTATGCAGTCATCATCCATTTTCCATGGGCTGTATGAGCTGCTGACCTGTCCCGGTCCAGTAACCCCCCCCACACCACCACAATACGTGAAATCCACGATATAGCAATGATCGATTTATATACTTTCTAGGCATGGTTTTATCACGTTTATGATATTTACTTATGACGCCGACTTTTAACACCAACACATTTCATATATGGAGAGAGAGCAAGAGCAGTAGATTACACAAAAATATTGTACTGTACTGATCGCGCTTTTTACATGCTTTATATTATAAAACGAACACATAGTCATCACTTTTTGTCGGAGTAAAAAGCAGGATTACAGTGGATGACATTCAATAATAATTTTCAACAAAAATTAAGCTGTGCTTAAGTACTTCCCGTTTTGTTCTTTCAAATTTAGTCTCAAACTAAATAGGGGTACCACCATCTGGTGGTTGACAGTGGAATTACACCTGATATAAAGGAGTGAAACGACCTGGAGGAATGACAATATTTACAAGTAAAACTACAGACAGTTTAAGAGTCTTCAACCAAGCATGTTTTAGGAATGTATCTCGTACAAGAACTTTTTTTTTACCTTTACCTTTTTTTTTTTTTTTTTTTTTTAAGGGTGTTTGGTTTTCATTTAAATTTCCTTTAACGCCACTTTATTTATTTATTTATTTATTTATTTATTTATTTATTTATTTATTTTTTAAACACCCCTCGATTATTATCAAGTTGTATTTTACAGTTTTAAAAATGTGCAGAATGTGACAAGTTACTTCATGTTAAAGATTAGAAAGCTCTGAATATGAAAAGAAAAATGCAGAGCTGTCACCAACGTCTTACAAATGCAATTATGCCATCTAGTGGCAGATATTGACCTCAACGCACTGTACAGTACATCTTTTTAATTTTAACTCAATTTTATAAATTATGAAATTACTCTATCAATGACTAATAGATGCAGCCATATTTATATTAGTTCAACATTTTTTCACTTTTATGTTAACAAGAGTATGAAAACTTAGAAAAAAAGTGATACATTTTATTGTACATTTAGAACAGATAAATTTGCAATTAATCGTGAATTAATTATTGAAGTCGTGATTAATTGCGATTAAAAAAATGTAATCGCCTAACACCCCTACTTTTTTTTTTTTTTTTTTTTTTTACTTCCTCCGCCACGGCCGATACGAGCAGCTGACCGAGTGGAGGCATTTCGAGGAGGATCAAAACAACCCGAGTCAGATGGCCAAGTACTTCAGCAGCCCCAGTAAGAGCCAACCTTCAGTCTACAGCCAGGAAGAGGTCTACTTCCTCCTCGGGGAGAACAACTCCATGAAGAAGCTTCTCCACGAGGTACGATAAGCTACTTTTTGAATTGAACTTCAGTTCCAGTCCGAGGTGTCAAATGGAAGGATGGTGAATGGACAATCATTTTGAATTGAAGCTCTTGAAGGAAACTTGATGTTTGTTTGCCGTTTTCCAGAAGGACGCCGTGATTGACAGCTTGCAAGAGCAGGTGAGTAACGCCAAAGACAAACTTCTGCGTCTGGTGTCAGCCAGCCAAACGTCCGACGAGCAGGAGGCGGACAACCTCCAGTCCTCCTCCACTCAGACCACAGAACTTCAGTCCCGTCAACTTCCAGCTTCTCTACCTCATAGCGACGTCAAGTCCAGACTCTCACCCCCCCCGCCGCCGCCGCCGCCGCCGCCTCCCTCAGCATCTTCTGATCGTCCCCCTTTGCCGTGTTCTGTAACCCCCACTGCTGCCTCATGTCCTACTTCCGGTGGCTTGGATGCAGACCCATGCGAGTCCATATCGGACCCACTCCGGTCTTCGGGCTTTCTTAGGACTGCAGAGGAGACGGCTCACTTTGTCACTTCCCTGCAATCCCCCAGACTTTTGAACCCTTTTGAGGTTGAAACGTTGAGCGATGGGCCGACATCCCCCTTGGGACCAAACGACAGACCGTCTGGTTTCGTTAGCAGGGAGAAGTTGCAGGAGATCCTCCAAGAACTGAGTGTGGACACAGTCTTGGAAACCGTTCTAAAATCTGCCAGGAGGCCTTCTTATCGATTTACTGAAGACTCTTCGCTTTCACCCATCTCTCTACGGACACCGCGTTCCCCTAACCCCCCTTTAGTCTTTCGCTACCCCAGCATCTCCCCCTACGCCATGAGGAAACGTCGACCGCCCTTCCACTCGCCCAGACGGGGTTTAACGCCGCCTTGTCTTCACGCAGAGAGGCGGATCAGGGACAGCTGTCAGAATCGAAGGAAGCAACCGGAGGTAGTCACCCTGAATAGGGACGCCACTGCGGAGGGTACCATCGTCCGGATTCCCAACCGCGACCTCGACTTGCAAGATGAGGAAGTGGGAAGTTTGGCAGCTCGACCTCGCGGACGTTCTCCAGAGCACGTCGATAGATCGGAGCAGGAGAACGCCCGAGGGTACTGGGATTCAGACTCGAGCAGTTCTACGGACTACCGCTTCTACCACCGACCCTATTGCGACTCCTGCTTGCAGCGCGGCTCGCTGGTGTCCTCGGACTCGTCAGACTCCTCGGACGGCGAGTACGAAGGTTACGGCTTCTACCGCTCTGCGCGTCCGGTGGTGTTCAAGGAAGACCTCAAACCGACGTTTGTGTAAAAAGACCGTTTGTGGCAACGTTTTCACAAGCTCGCATCCCACTGAGCGTACAGAAGGTCGAGAATGTTGATTTCTCGTCAGGGTTCGTTCAAGGCTAGCTTGACGTTCTCCAGATGTTCGCCATCAGTCCTAATGGTTTGTCATGTCGCAAAGAAACATTTCCTTCCTACAACAAAATTCTGTCACAAGAAACGAAAATTCCTTGCGATAAGAAAAACTTTAGGCCACAATTAAAACTGTTGGCGAACGTCTTTGCATTTTCGAACTATCCCAGATGATCACTATCCGCTACCCTCGCAATCGTTCGTCCCGATATGGGTTCTAAATTGAGAACAAACTCCATAGCCATGAAGCTCATCGGCATTTAAGTTAATTTCATTTGATTGTATTTAAGTCAAGTGTAATTACATTTGAAAGACACTCATGTGGAAATTAACTTGCCAACTTTGAGCTCTGGCGCAAACACGCTCACCAGACGCGAGTTCACGCAACAGCCTCAGATGCCTCACGTCACCCGTTTCACTGTTTATGCGCAACTTAACCTCTCACGTAGGAACATGATAACAAAATGCATTAAAATTAGCCAGTGGTTAAGAATAAATCACTTTACGGCCTTTTCTTCATGATAAGTAGTTTTGTGTCATCATCATTTCCCAAGGTGCCATTGCCAGCATGCTTTGTTGCATTGTTGTGTTATTTTGTACAAACAGGGTTTAACAGTGAAAGTGTCGTTTGTTGTCGTGTATTAAATTATTGCTACTTTTATTAAATTATTTCAATTTTGATGACATCCTTAGGCTCCGTTCAGAGTGCAGGCATATCTGACTCCAATCGGATTCCCCCTCGAATCCGATTTTTGACTGTGCAGACTGCTTTTAGCCCGTGTCCAAATCCGATCTGGTCCTGAACCACATGATTGACCCGTCTGACAGGTTGCTGCAGCAACGACCACGAACGAGAGGTGGCGCTGCCGCCCAGCGTGCGTAGTTGTAGAAATAACTGAAAGCTCAGGAGAGACATGACATTATGTTCTTTATGTTCATGATGCCAAAAGTATCATTTTGTCATTTGTGTGAATTACTGTCTGTGGCCCTTCAACTGTCAAATGTAAAACAGTTGCAACCCCAAATAAATCCCGCTTTTTTTTTATGACATTAAAATAGTAACCTAAAGGAATAATGTGGAGTGAGATGTTTGCTACTGTGAAAACTTTTAAGTGCGACTGAGCAAGCTAAGTTTATTTCCCCATTTTAGCATGCTAGCATATACAGTATTGACAATTCCGATCTTATGTCACCAGTAAGTAAGTAAGTAACTTTCACAGACAGAAGTCAAAATGGCGATCTTACGCCGATTATTGAAAACCATTGGACTAATTTGGACCGTTGTAATTTGTGAGGATTATTTTGATTTCAAAATGTGATGAAATGTTGTTTGACTAACAACCTGCCTGGTTAAAAGTTTTTTTTTTTTTTTTTTACTTGTGTGGGGCTACAGAACACAAAGAAGTCCTGGTGACCCTCAAACACTCGACTGTTCTTACGTAAGCCTCCCCTGCATGAAGAAATCAACACAAGGTATACAAACTGCCAGGGGGTAGAAACCAGACTGTATTCCTCTCTGCTCTATGCCTTGTTACACTTTAATCATTTGATTTGACAGTGGGGGCATTCACTATTAACAGTATGAACCGGGATAATTAAAATATTTTTACCATCCATTTTTGCTTTTTAAAGTAAGAAGATGTACTTATTTTGGTGTCCCCACTGTATCTCGTATTATGTTTGCTCGGTTGCCTTATTTCTGGGACACAACTTTTCATTCTGCATATTGAAGCACTGAAGGGCAGACTGGGAGGAATTCTCTTTGTAGCGTACAACAGAAGCGATACAAACCACACAAAAGGCTCTCCGCCAGCTTTCGTGTGTGGGAGGGAAGACCAACTAAGATTAGCCTGGTACAATTTTTTTTTTTTTTTTATATGAAGGCCACTGGCACGCTTACACAGGAATGGTAAAGACATCTACGTGAATAGGTATCACAGATGTGAGAAAGCATGAATGGGTAACTACCCATTCATTTCCACATTTTAATCACTTGTACTCTATTCAATATAAATGGAACCAATTGCCAGTTTTACCATGGTTTTAAAAAGTCAAAGTTTCAATAACCGCTAATACTAGCTAGCACTGGTAGTGAATTATTCTTTTATTTTTTGAGGGGACTTCAGGGCACACTACGATTGCCTGATTGCAGATTTGAACTTTGAAGTTAATTGCCTCATGGGAGAGAAAGAAGAAAAAGACACTGTGCAACCTTGGATGCATTTCTGCTCTGTTGATTAATGCATAACAACAAACAAACAAATAAGTAAATAAATAAATAATAGCACCAGAAGGTACTGGTTAGCCCCAAGGACAACATGAGTAGGCCCCGGCTGGGTTTTTAAAAATAGTTCACCAGTGATGGGACACTGTGATTTACTATGAAGAATTATAACACAAGAGAATGTCAACATTTATTCAAACTTAACATAGTTACACGTTTCGCCTTCTGTACCAATATTCTATATTTGATTAAAATCTAAAGTAGATTGTGTCTAATGGGGGAAAAATGTTTTTGTTTATCCAATATTAAAAAATAAATAAAATGTAATTTTACTACTGAAGTTTTAATACTGTGATTTCACAATATTCCCCGCCCACTGTCATCATACTTTCGGAATACATGGATTGAGTCAACATGGATGCAATCTCACAAACAAAATAACGCTGGATGTTTTATTTCAACCGTTGTTGGGATGCTAAGAATAGCCTACATGATGCATCCAAAATTTTAGGAACCCCCCTTTGCAAACTGTAGGATGTACCTAATGAAGTGTCCTGTGAGTGTACGGTAAAGTAATTTAGAACAGTCTAGCATTGTTTTTATTTACTAAAATCCTCATTGAGTAAAGCGTCCTGATGACGCATACCCAAGTTTTGTGCTTTACGACACTACAACAACAGTGAAGGAAAGAACCGTCTTGAACTGACACAGCAACAGTGCTCAAGCTGAATTCTTCTGGTACCCCGTGACAGCTGGCGGCTGTCAATGACGACACTTAAACACCGGATCTTTATTGGTCCATAAAGCCATCAATCACGGCCGAGGCTCCGCCCATCATATCTGTGGCGGCTTTGGGGGGGGAAGCCTTTGAAGTCCTGTGGGCGGTGCAAAGCAAATTATGCCATGTGGTGTTCCGGAACGGCGTTCTGATTGGTGTACTGAATTCCCAGTTGACGCCTACTACTGGAAGAATAGCCCTCCGTGATTGGTTGAACCCGCCATCCAATTCGCCATTTGCGCGTTCACGGCTTCCCGTATTCTCCATTTGGGTTTACATGAGCAGCCTGGGAATGACATGTTCCTCAACGCCTGTACGCAAACGGCGTAACTAACGTGCGTAGTGACAAAGACGGCAAGCCCGAGACCTATGGGGAAGGAATAAAAAAAGAAATCCAGTATCGTCGCTCTCCACAGTCCAACAGTGTTCTATTTGGAAGCCGTACCTGGAATTAACGTCGGTTGAGGCTGAGATTTTGTCTGACGGTGTATCTTGCTAACACTGAAGACGTTTTTGGAGTAAAGTAGACGGCTTGCCGCTGGACGTTCTGTAAGGCTCGGTCGGCTACGGCGAGGGAGCCGCCATGGCAGTCGGTTCACTGAGGCTCCACATCGGAATATGAAGAGGAACTGGACGGGCCACAAAACGCCGCATTTAGCCTACATGCTAACGTTAGCATCTTTGTGAAACCCACCCTGGATTCGGAGCTAATTTTTGGTTTTAAAACGCACCCGCGAAGGAGGCCCAATTCATGACCACGTTAGTAGGAGACGTTTCTTCCTAAAGGGCCCCCTTGACAGAAAGATTCCAAGGAGGGGGAGAATGCACAGATTTGGACAGAAAGGTTTAGTTTATTAGACGAGCGTCTCCTGTCTGTCTCCCCCCTTGTGCAACTCATTCACTGTCGTCCCCTACCCAGTTTTTTTTTTTTTTTTTTTTTGGATGAAAAGCTCCAGAGATCGCATCAGCGGCTAAAAACAAGTTCTCAGAGAACCGCCTGCGAGCGATTTGAACATGTCGGGTCGGCCCAGGACCACATCCTTCGCGGAGAGCTGCAAGCCGGTACCGCAGCCGTCCGCCTTCGGCAGCATGAAAGTCAGCAGTAAGTGGTCTTCTACACACCGCCTGCACCGCACCGCGCCGGGCCCGGTCGTTTGGGGCTCCACCCAAGCAACCGAACCCCCCACCCTCCCTCCCTCCCTCTAAGCATTGCCCCCCGCCCTCCCCCCCAGCCTACCGGAATGTTAGCCGCCGATTAGCTTAGCTCGGATCCCGCGTGAGGTGCTCCCTCACTCGGACCACAGCGTGACAGCTGGGCCCGTCCTCGGCCTTGAGGTGGAAAGCGAGCCTCGGTTCGGTTCCGTGGTGATGATGATGATTACGGTAGTATGGATCATTTAAGAAGATGAGTCATAGCCGGGTTGCCACATATGCTGTGCGCGTGTTAACAGCAGGCAGGGCCAGGAGCAGGCAGGCGATTACGCAACTGTCACGGCGGAAGGTGCGCCCATAAAATGACTGCACAGGCTGGAGTAATCCAAGAAAAGAGATTTCTCCTTAACACGTGTTTTTACTTGAAAGCAAGTGATGTTTTATCGGTGTCAATTCTGCTGCAATGACAATGGCAGTTTATGGAATATCCAGGCCTCCCTGTTGCATTCAGGCGAATCATGTTCTATATGAGGGGTGGGGGAGCCTTTCAACTATCAGGGGCCCATTCAGTCATGCATCCAAAAATATACACCACTTATATGTCATGAGCGGTGTGAGCAGCATGGTGGCCCACTGCCTTACATTTTTGGGTTGAAGGATACAAATGTTGGCCACTACGGCTTCCTCCAACATCATATTAAGCTCATTGAAGAGTCCAAATTGTCCATATTTGTGAATGTCTGTTACCTGTGATTTCCTGGGAGTCCATCTCACCTGTGACAAAATAAAAGAAGATATTCACGTAATATTATGTATTATGCTCAGTATTTTTAGTATGTGGAAGTCTGTCAACTAGCTGGTGTAATTTGGTCACATTGGTGTTATTTAATACCAGCTCGGGAATCTTCAGGCCTCCCTGCTGCATTCAGGCGAATCATATTCTATATCAGGGTTGGGGAACCTCTCTGCTAATATTGTCCTGTACCCAAAATTGTACACGATTGATATGTCGTGACTCGTGAACATTTGCGAGTTAAAAGTTTTTAGCAAGGCAGCACGGTGACCTACTGTAATAAATAGCCAGTCTGCATCACAGTTATGAGATTTGGGGTTTGAATCTTGGCCATCTTGAGTGAAGTGGCTCCTTGAGCTTGTATCAATTTTCTCCAGTTACTTCGGCTTCCTCCACTTTCTAAAAGCAAACACGTTAGGTTCATTGAGGAGGATGCTACATGAGTGTGGATGGTTGCAGTCCTCGGTGCACCCGCCTCTCTCCCAAAGCCAACTGGGGTTGACTCCAGCTCACCTGCAATCCTAATAAGGGCAAACGCAAGAGAAAATGCATGAATGTATTGGAGGTTTTTAGTAACAGCTTTTATCGAATAGTAGTAGGGCTACTTATGGCATTATAAACTGTAGGTGTCATGGCCTGTGCCAGAGTTCATGACCTGTTATGTGTCTGTTTTGGTATTGATGTAACTCCATCCGGTTTCAACTAGTTTGGCTATATGATGTTTGGTCTTTGTGATGTCAGGAATCTTTTATGCTATATGATGTTTATTGATGTCAGGAACTATCTGTACTTACTGGGTTAACAGCCAATCAGGGAACTCCATGTCAGTACTGGTAAATCACATGTCTGGCCACAACCAATGAGGTTGATTCACTGTCTATTTAAGGGTCTGAGAATTGTGTGCGTTTTGCCGGATTATTGTTCAACTGTCGGGTGTAACTGAGTCTCGAGAAAATCTTATTTGTGTCTGCATTCTGGGATCCTACCTCTCAGCATACAACTGTAGGTTCCACACCGCTTTTACCTCACATATGTGCACATTTACGTCAATGCTCCATATGCTATGTATGCCCTGCCATGATCTCTTTTCTTATTAAGGTTGAACCATTTACGTCACGTTTATTTGGGGTGATAATACTTTGACTTACAAGTGACCCGACGTACCTGTTTTTCGAGGTACGAGGAGTTGGCCAGCTGATTTAAAAAGAAATAATTGTCTTGATTTTTGCAAAAATTTGAGTTGGGAGACTGTTGAGGGATGCTGATCTAGATGTCTGTTAGTGGGGTGAGGCCGGGGCTTTGGCTCTTCACACACGCTAAAGCTAATCATTCTCCGTGTGCCAGATATTGTTATCTGTGTGCTTCATAAGCTACAATGGTTAGTCTTGTCAATAGGTCAGCTGTTGTTGTTGTTTTTTTTTTTTACTGTTGATGTAAAGAAGGACTTTGTCCTAATTGTCATTCAGCCACTTAATAGCCTGCTTGGACTAAACATGATGCTTTATCAAAAGCTTTGAGCATTATTTAAACTACCCAAATCCACCTTGAATGGATCAATAACGTCACTTTATTGATAATTAGGCACCTAGCATGAATAGGTAGCTAAAATAGCCAAACCAGCCCTGACTCTAAACAGGGTAGGTTGTTTACAATATGAATTGCTTGGAAATTCTTGTATGGCGGCAATAACACATTACAAAAGGTTATAATTTGGTTGCTTACAGATTTATGTAGTCAATCCACTGGACTGACTGGCGTCCAGTGAATGTTCCTGTCGGAAATAATGGAAAGTGAATCAATCGGTTGCAGTGTGATATCATAATCCTTTCATTAACATTGAATAATTTTAGCATTTATTAACAGATGAGAGATGATGGCAAAAGCAATGAACCAACAAGACAGTTGCGGCTAGCTAGTTAGCTGCTAGTGCTAACGGCTAAACTTAGCAGTCGAAACATCAGTATCCATTTGGTTGTTGCTATTTCTTTTCCTCACTCTTAAGGCATTGTGAGATTTTCTCAAGTCAGTTTTGGTTCCATGGTTTTGTGGGACAAGAAATGAAGTCAAAATGAACAAGCTAGGCTACTGCCATAACATTCATTTGACTCTCATTAGGTTTGCGTGACTGTACCTAATCAAGTGTCTGCTGAGTCTTCACTCACTGTCCAATTATTTAGTTATGCACATGTGCAATTTGCTTAAATTAGTACAGCAGAAATAACTTTCTGGCTGAAGTTGATTAGTTTGAATTTAAAAAATAATGGCATATGTAATTGTAGAGTAGCGATGATCTAATGGTTACCATTTAGGTTTGATTACTGAGCTTATAATCAATAGCTACCATCTCTCTGACATCTGTTCACTTTTACAGACCTGGAGGAATAGCCTGACCGTACGGCGGATGAAATTACAAGTTGTGTTGAGCAGTGGCTCTATGAATTGACTTAATTAGTGTCGGCCCATTACTATACTATGCCGAGTGAGTCCTTTACATATGATACAACATATTTATTTTTATTTTTTTTATTTTTTTTTTAAACATATGGGTTTTACCAACGACACACACTACATTCAGACTATGTTGTTATGTGGCACAAGAAGGCAAAAAATATATCTGTCTATCATTAGTGAAAAGTGTTATGTCATTGTCGTATGATGCAGGACTGGACCTCCATTGTAGATTCGTAACCAAACTCAAGGACCAAAATGTGAAACTCTTTAATCAGTCACATAGAATGTTTCCTGTTTAACACAATCTATTCCAGGACACTGATTGGTCCCTAAATTTTTATCACAATTTTTTTTCTTCAATCTTGATTATCGTTATCCTCAACTCTTAACTTCCTATTTGATATGTACTGTGTACATAATATATTACGATGTGACATATACACCACGAGCGCCATATGTTGACACGCCCATGTTTGCTTATAAGGTTTTGTTTTTGCCGGGGGGGTGGAGACAGCTGACCAAGAACAATGAGCTGACTTGTTTCACATTTCAAAGCTGCTCCGCTTCTATCCCTCATCTTTCTTCATCGCTTCCTTTACATCCCCTCCTCACTTCTCTTTTGCAAGTGATGGGAACAAAATGAGGCACTTACTCGCTTTGATTCCTAACCAAACGAAAGCACAAGACCAGAATGACTTTCTGGAACATTTACGAATTGTAGAGGATGAGCAGTATTTTGCAGTGTTCCTGATGTTGCGATATGGCGGCTGTGTTGTCGAGACATCACACATTTTCTGTGCGCTCTGAACCTCACTGACAGGCATAATTAGAAATCATTTTCAACTCAGTTTCCCGACCAAAAACTGACATTTCCTTTTGTTATCCCGATTGCTCCCATTGATGCTTTTTGTTGTGAGAAATCCCTGTGCGAAAGTGTGCGTGCGAACAGACTTCTCACAGTTTGAGGAAGTGCAGAGGCGGCCTGGAAAGGCCCTGCTGAGTTATGTAGGCTGAATCGTATTCTGTTCTCTCGGGTCAGTGATACTACAATAGTTTAATAGCTTCGTGCAAGCAGACAACCAAAACTTGCTACCTGTCCTCCAGAATCATCATCAATCATGTCGTCTTATTTATTTATTATTTTTTTTCCTCTTCATGGCAACCCTTCTAGAGGGTGAGGGACCATAAAACTGTAAAGTATTGCCAAGGTGGAAAGTTGGATAAGATGTTCACCCTACCCATAATTCACTGTCAATTAGTTTGAAAACCTTCGCCACAGCTGACAACCACAGAAAATCATGTCTTTCTCCTTCTGAGGTTTCACTTGTTCATCTCAGCTGCAGTTCCATGTCCTCTCTGACTGACTCTCTTTCTTTCTGGTTTTCTCTCAGGGGATAAAGATGGCAGCAAGGTAACAACAGTGATGGCCACTCCGGGCCAAGGACCAGACCGGCCACAGGAGGTTAGCTACACAGACACGAAGGTCATCGGCAACGGTTCGTTCGGCGTCGTCTACCAGGCCAAGCTGTGCGACTCCGGAGAGTTGGTGGCTATCAAGAAGGTGCTGCAGGACAAGAGGTTTAAGGTAAATCATGTTTCAACCCTTTGTGTCATTTTATATAGCCAGCGAAAGATTTTTCAATTTCTCCTTTACTTTTTAGTCTTCAAAGATGATAACCCAATTGGCTGTGCAACATGAAAAATGACTTACCTTAACTAGAATTCTGCGTCATTTCATGGCCAAAGGTATAATCCTAATCGGTTACTGCGCCTTTTGGTATTGTAAATCCTTGTTGTGGTGTAAGGAAGCTGCATGCTAAACTTGCGATACGCCGCACATTAGTTGCCTTTACTACTACTACTACTTCTAATACTGCTACTGCTACTTCTTCCATTTCCAGCACAGGGATGAGTCGAAAGTCCTCTATGAAGTGGTTGATTAGAAAATGAGGTGCCAAATTAGGTGTCTACAGATTAGTCAATTCGTAGCCACAAACGTTGATGCGGAGTAGTGTGTAGTTGATTAGTCTGCTCAAATCTGAATATATAGAGTGTTTCCTATTTAAGCTTTTCCAATGTAAACTTTGTAGTTGTCTCTTAAACTGAACACGTGAGTGTCAGACACTACAAGTTGTTTTTGTGCTCTGCAAGCGGACCAAACTAAATACTCCACAAGTTTTAACTTTCCAACACAACAGGTGCTAGCCAGTGCTGCGCAATTATATGATGTCACTATATGGCATGTCATGTTTTTTGTTTTATTTTTGGCACCAGCATCTGTCGCAATTTGCAAAATATCCGTTTGCTTGTTTGTGTCTGCGAATGGTTAGCCTGTGAAGCCAGCGATTAGCTCTTCATTATTTTTCTTCTTTATTTTGAAATCTCTTGCCTCTATTTTCGAACGCTTACATGCTCAGCCCAGTGGTTCTTGCTTATAAAGGCGAATGAGCTTTAAGTCTCCTCACATGACTTCCAGCAACTTGCAAGTGTTGTTTTTTTTCCCCCCACCCTAATTCATTTTCTTCTGCCTGCTTATTTTTTTTGTCTTATCACAGATCCTTATCTACATTTGATTTATTTATATTTTTGTCTAAATCTGCACTTTTTACTTTTAACAATAGAGTTGATTCTGTGTAAGGGTATCGGCGCGTTAATTGAGAGATGGGTCTCCTGATGCATTATGGGACTGGGCTTCCTCTGCACCCATATGAAGCGATCACATTTCAGTCTACTGGAAAATGGATGCTCGCAATGGAACCAGCACTTGCGCACTCTTGTACACACATGCAGAACATTGCAAAAGGTTACATCTGCTTTCTTGTATCACAAATCCAACCAAAAAGTAAAAAAACAACAACGGTGTGCTATTCAAAAGCCTACTTGGTTTAATCCTATAGATTATAGAACGAAGATGATCTTCATTGTTCACTAATACCCTACACCTTCAAATTTAAATCTTTTACACTTAATTCTTATATTTTTAATTAAACATAGTGTAACCTGGAACATGATAAATGATAAATGTAACAGCGGTGTCCTGAGCACAACAAAATTCAGCCATAACTGTTTGGTGCTGATGCAAGCTAATAGCTGTTAGCTGCTACTGATAATCTCAGGAGTGTAACATGAGAGAAAATATCTACTGGTATTGTAAATGTAATTACGTTGTGAAAATCAATGCAGTGTTATCAAATGAGGTTATAATACAAGAGCGAAATATGAACGTTTTAGCTGTCTCTAATTACTGCCTTCTTTATAATGAAAATTTGGTGATAGCTTGGGACCATAGATTTATTTATTATTCCGATTTGAATGAAACTGTTGCCATGCACTCTCACACCCTCTTTATAGAGTTTTTCTTGTCGCAGAGAAATTTTGAACATATTTGTGCAGTTGTTAGTTTGCTACTGACCAGCCTGTCTGCTCCTCCTCCTCCACTCAGTTCACATAGACACATCATAAGATGAGGATGTTTCCTGTAGAGCACAATGGTTTGTGACCTACATGCATCGATGTCACATTTTGGTGTACACGAAAGGCAGAGGAAGGAACCATTTTCCTTTAGGGTGAATTCGATTTTAGGGATAAGATGCAGTGCTGGCTCCTCAGATGATAATGTGCGCTTTAGTGAAGGAAGACACTTTCTTTATCTACCGTACAAAATGCTGGCAACAGGCGCCGTTTAATACGCTGTCAGCGTAATTAAGTCGTTTTGTTAGTGTTCTTAATTAGCGGTTGAACTTGATTTCAAGGACAGCGTTGTGTTGTTGACGTCAGTGGCATCAGCTTGCAAGTCAGCGGTTACAAGGCGACATGCTGCCAAGAACGACTTCAAAATAGAAGTGTATCAAAGAACTAATGTTAGTGTATTACTGCATTTGGAAAGATTTGATTTTGAAGTTGGCCTCGTCACGCTGACTGCGTGCTCTGGCTAACGACTAGTTTTGCGTACGATGTACACGCCTACAATTCTTTCAAGCGAGGTACATAATATTAATAAACAACATACATGTCTAACGCATTTAGTTACAGGTAAATGTATATAAATCTTATTTGGAGGACTTTATTTATTTATTTATTTATGCATTCATTCATTCATTCATTTATATATTTATTTTTCAGAACCGTGAGCTGCAGATTATGAGGAAATTGGACCACTGCAACATCGTCCGACTGCGCTACTTCTTCTATTCCAGTGGAGACAAGGTGAGTTGCTGCACCATTAAAGGCTGTCTTGTGCCTTTAGCGGTCCCTGCATCAGGCACAGCTGCACACGTTTTTATACAAGAACAGTAGCAAAAGTGTGTCTGTCGTAGATCATCCATCCAGAGTCTTTCTCAGATGACTTGGGGCGTGAGGCGGGGTCCAGTCTGGATAGATAGATCTTTTTTTTTTTTTTTTTGCTTATAGGGTTATTTACAGTAGCAGCTACTGTGCCCTCACTGTTTTTTTGCTGTGGATTTTTTCTACAATAGTTTATTATTATTGTGCAAGGTAACAGTTGCATAGAACTGGCAAGACGGGGCTCTAGACTGGGACGAGTTTGGTGGCGCAGGTGCCCTTATTTCACAATCGTGAAACTGGGGGGGGGGGAATCAGAAGTTGAGCGTGTGCAATCAAGCCGCTGGAAGGGGAAAAAAAAAAAAAAAAGTTTCCTCCACTCACAAAGCTTCATCAGCAGACGTTCATATCACAGTCGCACAAGTTGTGAGGTCTCATTGGCTGTGGTCCAAATATTCCTGTAAAAAAAATGTAACACTCTTTTGAGTCATTTAATGAATAATATTACTAGGCCATAAATATAAAACAATCAAATAAAAAAATTAAATACAGCAGTCCCTAAGTATGCCTCCTTGTACCACAAGACAGTGTAATGATACGCCACTGCCATTTCATTGGAAAACTTGTAATCCAAGGCCCCATGGGAATTAATCATGAGCATTGCCGTTTGTGGCTGAGCAAAACCCGTCTCCTCCATGTTTTGCCAAAGGAGGAGAAGTGGACCAATCTTGATTACGCATTAGAGAACTCACACTGGCCAAATGTACTGGACTTTAGTTGTCAAATGGGCTAAAGCACAGTTTGAATGGCCTAGTTTGTGTTGTCCATACGAGGTGACGATGTAATTTGTTCATCTAGTGCACGTCTCAGCAGGTGTGTGAAACCAGCTGTGTAGGCTAGTCAGCACTTGGCATGAAGGGAAGTCCCTGTCCGTTGCTCGACTCCGTTTCCGTTGCGTGTCAGTGGTCCCCCGGAGACGACGAGGCGAGCCGGCGTCACTGGCAAGCTGTGCATCGGCCAAATATAGATCTACACGCACATGGAAGTTTTACCGTGACTGTGCAGTTAGGAATGCTTCCTTGCTACATACCTAACCGAGCCAAAAGATGGCGGCTGGGGGTTTCAAAGAGGATACAGTGCGTGGGCCGTGGGCCCCTAGAGGCGGCTGGACCAGGGCGGGGGTCTGTTAATTATAGACCTTCCCTCCATGCTGTTACACCATGTGTGCGTTGACCTGGTAAGCACAGTTAATTTTTAGGACAGGCTCGCACTTATTTTTACAGTTTCGAATACACTTTTTACTGTACATGGGCATAAGAAGTGAGCAGTTACTCACGTACTACATTCTGTACTGATAGCGTAGACTTCCACTGCGTGGGTACTGGGGCCTCATACCCAATAGTTAAAAGCACCGTTTTGAGCACGGTGAGTTTTTGAGTGGGATTGTTTGCCGACATGTTGATGGATCAGCGGCGGATAGGCACGTGACGTGCTGAAGCGGGCAGGAGATAAGATAAGAACAGTACAAGTTTGTATAACAGTCCATGCTGGGTGCAGCTGCGCGCCAAGCAACCACTACTACTTGCTGCTACCAGTGTTGCTACAGTACTAGTTTATATATGAAATTGGGTTCACATAAGTCTTTTAAAATGCTGCTTTCAATATTATTTTGAGTTCCTGGAGTGACTCAAGCAGGTTTGACCAGGTGACCTGACGACCATTACTCCCTCCGCTATTAGTAAACAATCTTGGGAATACTTGGAAGTGTTTGAATTGGACCTTGGAAAAGACATATGAACCCTGAAACCCTGTGCGATCACATGTTTAGGTGGTCTTATATAACCAATGCCAGGCAGACTGGCTAGACACCATTGCTTTTACCCTTTCAAAGACTTAACTAGTCTTGGGCTTTTAAGTGTGATATTGATTAATTATTGGCATAATTATTTATATGTAGGGTTTTATTAATGCCGCCCAGAAGTCACATTAATTGCTACAGTGTGGATGTAGTGAAATAGTTCTCAAAGCGGAATCTGAATCTGGGGTGTACCAAATCATCATCAAGTTTTTTTGTGTGTTGTCTATTTTCCCTGCTGTGACGCATATATCAAATTGTGCCACTTGGGAGACAAAATGGAGATTGCCACATGGCATCATCATACTCTGTAAATCCAGAAGAAACCAGAAAGTTACATTTAAAAGCATCCCTGTTTTTACTACTGTGTAATGTAGCGCATCCATTTCACACAGCGTCACATGGTAACACTTTAATGATGGACAACTGAGCCCGTTGTTCAGGTGTATGAGTAGCGACGCCAGCAAATTGGAGCCTGAATTTAGCAGAGGCGGGCTATAACCTATTGAGATCCAGTCACGGAAGTGGCTTTGTAGCCAGGCAGGAAGTGAGTCATTGCTGTTACTAGGATAAAAATATAGCTTGAGTGGCAATAGCGGGAGGTAGGGTCGAAGAGGTTAGATGTATTCATTATGTCAGGGTTTGACCTCATAATGTATTAAAAACTAATCATTATTTTAACAAAGCAACAAATAAAGCAAAGTGAATTGTGTGCAAATGTCATTTAGCATGAAAAAAACATCCATAAAGATGTCAAGCGTAAAACGCATTCAACATCAATTTGATTTTTTTTCTCCTTTTCACAAACTCGAAGCACGATTTAGGAATGATGATAACAACCCATCATTCACTTTTTCTCTCTCTCGTAGTGGCAAATGTTATCAATGGGTGTCTACAACACACACCCACAGAGTGCAGTGGGGTGACTCCAGAGTAATG
This sequence comes from Festucalex cinctus, assembly GCF_051991245.1. Lineage (NCBI taxonomy): Eukaryota > Metazoa > Chordata > Actinopteri > Syngnathiformes > Syngnathidae > Festucalex > Festucalex cinctus. The sequence continues at coordinate 28,683,584 of NC_135421.1, forward strand.
TTCAGGCGAAGCCACCAGAGGGCTGAAAGCTGTTTGGCAAACGATGCTCATCGTTGCTGTATGGTCCGTTTCGTGCTCTGCGTTTCTATCTTTTTGGCTGACTGCGAGAGAATCCCAGCCGGCATCCCCCATTGCATTTCTAGTCGTCTTTGCAGAAGCTGGATTCTTCACAGCGTACTGATGACAGTTTAGCTTAGATTACAGAATTAAACGGGTGGTTTGTAAGACTTGATGCAGGCCAAAATCCATTCAGTAGCAAAGGGAAAAGGAAGTAGTCCCCAAATAATAGCGCAGCCCCTGCGTCCCTACCCGGGTCAGCATGCTCCAGAATAGAACATGCGAAACCCCGCCCTCCTCCATGGAGGAAATGATGTCAGTGTCTGCGGCCTCTTCTGGAGTACAGGACATTGTGACGCATGCGTGTGCGTTTCCTGCCCTCTGGGGTGAAATCCTACACAATGAACCCCCAGTTCCACTTGAGGGGAAAAACCTCATTTATGTTGTGCACTCAAGAAGCGCCATTCATCAAAATGAGACATCTCATGATGAGCCCTAGAGAGGGAAAGGAAACACGGATGCATTAAATAGCATATTGAGTGCTGCTCAATGACGTATATGTGCTTTACACTGATTTACTTTCTTATCTTTACAGAAAGATGAAGTGTACTTGAACCTGGTTCTGGATTATGTTCCTGAGACGGTCTACAGAGTGGCCAGACATTACAGCCGAGCCAAGCAGACTCTGCCCATGGTCTATGTCAAGGTACGCCATGTGATGTCTCAATACTACTGCAGCGGGTTGTGTGTTTTTTGTTTTGTTTTTGAAACAATTTTATGTGATATTGCCTATCAAAATATGTTTGAAAAAAAGCCTTCAAATTAGAGGATGACCATTTGCAGAAACTATTTATCATAAATGATACCCAAAAATAGTCATTGAATTGCCGTCTAATTTCAATGTGTTGAATTTTTGGGAGCTTAGCGAGCCACTTGATGCTGTTAAAGATTCATTTCATATGATGGAAAACAAACGTCACACTAATATAGTAACACAGTCAATCTGTAGACGAGTCACCTTGACAAAGGAGAAATTGAGCAGTCAAATCACTTTTTCATTTACATTTTTCAATGGAAATTTGCCATCATTTTAAGAATAATATTTTTGTTAACGTAGCTGTTGGTCACATACAAAGAATACTTCTGCCTTAATACAATTCTTTTTACCTAACATGAGAGGAAAAATAACGGTAGCTTGTTCCACAAATTAACTTCAGTCTTCACAAGAATACTCAAGATTAAAACAAATATTTCACTGAATAAATATCAACTCCCAATAATGCGTGCGTTTCTGTTTGCAGCTGTACATGTACCAGCTCTTCAGAAGTCTGGCCTACATCCATTCGTTCGGGATCTGCCATCGGGACATCAAGCCTCAGAACTTGCTCCTGGATCCCGAGACGGCTGTGCTGAAACTCTGCGACTTTGGCAGGTGGGAGGGACGCTGTCCTCATCTGACCATGAGACCCTCACAATGGGCAGAATAAATAACACAGTGGTCCATTTTTTTTGTTTTGACCGTTTAGTGCCAAGCAGCTCGTCCGCGGCGAGCCCAACGTGTCCTACATCTGCTCTCGCTACTATCGAGCACCCGAGCTCATCTTCGGGGCCACTGATTACACCTCCAGTATAGGTGAGCTTGAGGCCTCATGTTTTAATTGTTACGCTTCTTTTTTTCTTTTCTTTTTTTTCTCCTTAAAACGGAATTTGACCTTCTCTTCAGATGTGTGGTCAGCAGGCTGCGTGTTAGCAGAGCTGTTGCTAGGACAACCAATCTTCCCCGGTGACAGCGGAGTGGATCAATTGGTTGAAATTATCAAGGTGATGCAACCACAAATAGACAAATGTTGCCATCCACCAGTCCCGTTCCCGTCACTGAGGATTTCGTCTGTTGCTTCCAGGTTCTCGGCACTCCAACCCGAGAGCAGATCCGAGAAATGAACCCCAACTACACAGAGTTCAAATTCCCCCAGATCAAGGCCCATCCTTGGACTAAGGTGAGTCAACAGGTACAGGAGCCCTTTTTTATTCTCTTAATATACCACTTCATGCATGTGTGTTGTCATCATTATCAATATGGGGCGGCTTCATTTTACTAGCTACTGTTCAACTAATACTCAGGTGTGACTTGTATATTTTGAAAGTAGAGCTCGGAAGATAATCAGTCCAATCAATCCACTTTATTTCTATAGAACATTTTATAAACAAGTGTTTCCAAACTGCTGTACAATGAGATCCGCACACTATCATACAAATACAATCTAGTAAAAAAACAACTATATATGACCAAGCGTAGCCGTAACCGGAGGGGAAATAAGCCACGCTCTCCCGGAGCCCGTCCACCGCAAGGCTGTCAGCGGCTTCCGTGCTCGCCGTCAGCAGCCGGATCCGCTGTGACTAAGGCTACCCCCGCCGTGACCGAGGCTGCCGTAACTACTCGGGGAACGCGACCGGTGAGTCCCACGTCCATGGCTCGTGTCACAGCAGCTCCGACCACTCTCATCATCGGAGATTCGATCGTGAGGAACTTGAGAGCGGAATCCACCATCACGCGCTGTTACCCTGGTGCCAGAGTTCGTAATATTTTAGAGCGGTTTCCTAGCATGTTGGCTAAATTTCCTTATGTTCGGAACATCGTAATACATGTTGGAGCCAACGACACTTCTCTCCGTCAGTCCGAACTTCTAAAGCAAGATTTTATTGATTTGTTGGAAGCCATTAAAGACTGTGGGAAACATGTTTTTATTTCGGGTCCGATTCCTACTCTGGGCCGAGGAAGCGAGCGCTTTAGCCGACTTTTGAGCCTCCATTCTTGGCTACAGTCTGAATGCTGTTTTTATAATATGTCTTTTATTGATAATTTTAATTTGTTTTGGGAGCGGGCATCTTATTTTAGAAATGATGGTATTCACCCCTCAATACTCGGTGCTCGGAAATTAGCCGAGAACATTGTTTATTCGTTACATGTGTTTCGTCAATGACTAACTGCCCCCTCGGTGTCTGAAGTTCTGTATCCAATTCCTACAATTAGTACAGTCACTACAGTTAGAATGCATACAGATAACAGTTTCCCAATTTCTACTATCACAGGCAGACGATTTCCCCCCACACACAAACAAAACATTTTTAACATTAATAATCTTTTATATGTTAACAATTCTTTTAATTGTGACTATGAGCGCACATTCGGCACAAACATTAAATTGGCTGTGCTGAATGTGCGCTCTCTTTTAAACAAAACTTTTATTATAAATGACCTGATCTTAGACAACAACCTAGAAGGTATTCTTCTATCAGAGACATGGCTCGGCACAGATGCCCCAGTTGTTCTCACCGAGGCTTGCCCATCCAATTTTAACTTTTTATTTTCTAACAGGGATGGTAAACGTGGAGGTGGGACTGCATCAATTTTTAAAGTCACTTTAGCTTCAAGGGAAGTTATTTTTAATACTTATCTATCATTTGAGTATCATGCTTTTGTTTGTAGCAATCCTCCTATTCTCTGTGTTTTAGTTTATAGACCTCCCCATCATTCTACTTCTTTTATTAGTGAGTTTTCAGAGTTCCTATCGATTTTACTTACTACTTATAATCGAATTTTAGTAACTGGCGATTTTAATGTCCACGTTGATAATATCTCGGACCCATTGTCCAGAGAATTTTTAAACCTTTTAAACTGTCTTGATTTTAAACAGCATGTCACACAGCCGACTCACAACAGAGGACACACTTTGGACTTGGTCATAACCTATGGCCTGTCCATTGGTGTGTCCTCTGTTGTTGACCTGGCTGTGTCTGACCACTATTGTGTATTTTTTAACATCGCCAGTTTTAATCATCAGGATGCCCCGGTGAGAACAGTGAGGAAACGCTACCTAACTTCTGAGGTGGCTGCAAATTTTATTGAGAATCTTAAGAGAATCCCTGCAGACTTTCTACCTGCTTCATGTGATTTTATTGTTGATAATTTTAATAAGAACTTAAGAACAACTTTGGATGAAGTAGCTCCACTTTTAACCAAAACTATAAAATTAAAGACTATTCCCCCGTGGAGAAATGACGAGATTAAAAAATTAAAACGAAAATGCAGGTGTGCTGAAAGGAGGTGGAGAAAAACTAAACTTTCAATACATTATGAAATTTTACGTGAACAACTTAAATCCTACAATAAAACAGTCAAACAGGCAAGAATATCTTATTTCTCAAATTTAATCGCAGTTCATTCAAAAGATCCTAAATTTCTTTTCTCCACTTTCGATCTTTTAACCAATCCTGATTTTAAAAAGCCATCACAGACTCCATCAAACACTCTCTGTGATGGCTTTGCAGACCACTTCAGAAGTAAAATTGATGGCATTAGGTCCAGTCTTTTAGTTGATCAAAATATAATTTTTAATAAATATGGACAGTCACTTTTACCTGAGGAAACACTGGAAAGTTTTACCCTGGTTGATGCAAGGACACTTGGTCGAGTTTTCTCCCAGGTCAACCCAACAACCTGCCTTTTAGATCCGATTCCCACATCACTTTTTAAGACATTTTATGGATTTTTTGAGGAACAGATTTTAACTATAGTCAATTGCTCTCTTCAGACGGGTGTTTTTCCTGCCGCCTTTAAAACGGCGGTGGTGAAGCCCCTTCTGAAGAAAAGCAATTTGGACCCCAGCAGTTTTAATAGTTATCGACCTATATCCAACTTACCCTTTTTAAGTAAGATTTTAGAAAAAATTGTTTTTATTCAATTGAATTCATTTTTAGATACAAATAATATTTTAGAGAAATATCAGTCTGGTTTTAGGATGAACCACAGTACCGAGACTGCCCTTTTAAAGATTTTAAATGATATCAGGTGTAATGAAGATATGAAAAAGCTTACAGTCTTGGTGCTACTGGATTTAAGTGCTGCCTTTGATACAGTAGATCACCACACTTTATTAAACAGACTTAGAAGCCTGGTGGGCATCTCTGGTACAGTTTTTAACTGGTTTTATTCCTATCTCACACACCGATATTTCTTTGTAAGTATGGATACATGTTCCTCTGAAACCCATGAAATTAAATGTGGGGTTCCCCAAGGCTCAATCTTAGGCCCATTACTTTTTAATCTTTATATGCTTCCCCTTGGGGAAGTCATCAGGAGACACGGCGTCAACTTCCACAGTTACGCTGATGATACACAGCTGTATATCGCCGTGTCACCTGATGACATGGGGCCTATTGATACCCTTTTAAATTGTATTTTAGATATTAAGTCATGGATGGCAGAAAATTTCCTGCAGCTCAACCAGGACAAAACAGAGGTTTTAGTCATCGGTCCTGAAGGTCAGAGAGAGAAACTTTTACCTAAACTACAAGATTTTAAACCCACGCAATGTGTAAAGAATTTGGGCGTCCTTTTTGACTCTGAGCTAACTTTTAATCCTCATATTAAAAATGTAGCCAAGATCGGTTTTTACCATCTTAAGAATATTGCCAGAGTCCGCCCGTTTCTCTCACAGGCCAACACGGAGGTGCTGATGCATGCTTTTATTTCTTGTCGTTTAGATTATTGTAATTCCCTGCTCTCTGGTCTTCCCAAAAAGAATATTTCAGTCCTACAGCTCCTTCAGAACTCAGCTGCACGTGTGCTGACGGGGACCGGAGGGCGGGAGCACATTACACCAGTTTTAAAATCGCTGCATTGGCTCCCCGTGCGTTTCAGGATTGATTTTAAGGTGCTTTTATTAGTTTTTAAATGTCTTAACGGTCTTGGCCCATCTTATTTATCTGACTTGCTTTTACCCTATTACCCCTCGCGGCCTCTGAGGTCTTCTGGCAGCGGCCTTTTAACTATTCCAAAGGTGAGGACCAAGACACATGGTGAAGCTGCCTTTAGCCACTATGGTCCTCACCTATGGAATGGCATGCCAGAGAGCATCAGGTCTGCAGAGAATATTTATGTTTTTAAGAGGAGGCTTAAGACTTACTTTTTTAGTTTGGCATTTGATTGACCTTTTTTATTTTTATTTTATTTTATTTTATTTTACTTATTATTATTTTTACTTTTTTATCCCCTTTTATTTATTTAACTTTTAATCTATATTGTCCTGTAGCTTTGTTTTTATTTATTTATTTTTTCTATCGTGTTTAACCGTTTTCTTTTAGTGTTTAAATGTTTTTATTTGGTAGTTATAAAATTTTTAGCTCCAGTGTTTTCTCATGGGGGAGCCTCCACAGTGAGAGGGATGCTTGGTCTTCATCCATCTCACTGTGGATGAACTCCTCCTGGGTGCCTTTCCTTACAGGGTACATCTGTGCCCAGCCATGTTGTGGTTTTCATGTGTTTGTTGGGTTTTGGGTGTGTCTGTGGGTACGATCATGGGGATGGGGGGGCTTTTTCTTTCTTTTATTTTATTGCATTATGGATGTCCAGCACTTTGAGTTGCATTTTAAATGTATGAAAGGTGCTATATAAATAAAGTTGATTGATTGATTGATTGATATATATATATATATATAGGACTGTCTCAGAAAATGAGAATATTGTGATAAAGTTCTTTATTTTCTGTAATGTAATCAATAAAAAAAAAAAAGTCATACATTCTGGATTCATTACAAATCAACTGAAATATTGCAAGCCTTTTATTATTTTAATATTGCTGATAATGGCTTACATCCTAAGAAAACTGAAGTATCCTATCTCAAAATATTTTTTATATTTTCTCAGACCAAGTAAACTAAATGCCATTATCAGCAATATTAAAATAATAAAAGGCTTGCAATATTTCAGTTGATTTGTAATAAATCCAGAATGTATGGCATTTTTTGCTTATTTAATTGCATTACAGAAAAAAAAGGACTTTATCACAATATTCTAATTTTCTGGGACAGTCCTGTAAAAGAAAAAAAAAATCCATAAAATACAATAAGTAAATAGTTAACTCACTATTAATCACAAATTTTATATCTGTTCTAAATTTACATTGAAATATATTTTTGAAGTTTTCATACTCTTGTTAGCATAAAAGTGCAAAAAAAAAAGTAAACTAAATTAGTCATTGATACAGTAATTTCATAAAATTGAGTTAGAATTCAAAAAGATATACGGTACTGTAAAGAAACAAGTGATATTGATTTGTTTTGATGTAATATTTCTGCCACTAGATGGCAGAATTGCATTTGTAAGATGTTGGTGACAGCTCAGTGCATTTTTTTTTTCATATTAAGAGCGATCTAATCTTTTAATTGAAGTAACTTGTGAAATTCTGCACATTTTAAAATTGTAAAATACAACTTGACCCCATTCTCCACAAATATATGCATTATTATTTCATTGATTACTGTTAAATTTTGCCTGCTGCGTTGCGACTGGAATGGGCGGTCATTAATCGCGCGATTTAAAAAAAAAATAAATAAATAAATTAAAAAAAAAAAATAGTAGTGTTAAATGAACTTTTGTATTGGGTTTAAAATTGAAATCCATCTGAGCGGTTTTTCGTCTGTTTTTCCACGTATATCACAGGAGGGAAGCGGCGTACTACTCGATCGCAGCCCTCGTTCGTCTGCTGCCTCATATTGCCTTGTCATGCTTGTGCTTGTGTCCATGAAACAGAAATATGCCGTTGTGTGTTTTTGACTTGTGTGTGTGTGATCACTGTACAGACGTCTGTGTGTGCGATGGGTGTGCAGGTGTTCCGGCCGCGGACGCCCCCCGAGGCCATCGCCCTGTGCTCGCGCCTGCTGGAGTACACGCCCACCGCGCGCCTCACGCCCCTCGAGGCCTGCGCGCACTCTTTCTTCGACGAGCTGCGCGACCCCAACGTCAAGCTGCCCAACGGTCGCGAGAAGCCCTCACTCTTCAATTTCACCACCCAAGGTTGATATTTTAGTCACTTTTTTTTTTCTTTTCTTTTTTTTACAATCTGCACTTAATACAGTAGCAACAAAATGTTTTTATTTCATAATTGTGAACAAGGACCCGTTTGCTCTATCTTCTCTTCAGAGTTGTCCAGTAATCCGTCTTTGGCCTCCATTCTCATCCCCGCCCATGCTCGCAGTCAGACCACCGCCTCCACTCCAACCAATGCCTCCGCCACCACAGGTAACATCCACGCTGCCCTCCAGCTGTTTAACTCATTCGCTCGCATTTTCACATTTCGCAATCCCCTTCACTCTCGGCCTTTTTACTAGATTTTGACTGATTTACAAGGCCCACAGAATGTTTTGTTCTATAAAAATGTGCTATAAAAACATGGAACCTACCAAAAGAAAGATTAAAGTCTCTTCTTTCGTTAGGAAACAAAGTATATTTCTGCCTCTGTTTTGCAGCAATTAGCATTAGAATATAGCTAAGTTTCATCATTATTCACAAATCTATTTAGAATTATGAGTAATTTTTCCCCCAACATGGCCCTGGTTGATCTCCTTTACTCTGCTGCCACCTGCTGGCCATTTGTGTAATAACTACCATTTCTGCAAACATTCTTTGCAGTTGAGAGGCTGCATCAAAGCCTGTATGCTCTAGCATAAAAAAAATTAAAAACAAACAAACAAAAAAACGTGTAAATACGTCATTGGGACACTTTAAACAATTAAAATAGAACGTATTTATACGTTTTTGGGAGCAAATGAGTCAATTGCTTTTAAAACTTAAAGTGGATCTAAATGTAAGATATTAAAACTTTGTTGTATTTTACATTTTTCGTCTTTATCTGATCATTTTTCTTTCATTTTTTTAAATCAACAAATTTTGTTGTAAAAATTTGTTAAAATTATTTAATCTACTTGCTTAATACGTCAGCAATTTTTAGATCAGATTTTTGTAGTCTTTAGAACATAGGAAATGTGATTGGGGGGGGGGGCACCTTTTTTTTTTTTTTTTTTTTTTTTTTTTAAAACAGTACTAATAGTTTATTACTGAATTGCACAGATACAGTACAGGTAGCGTTTTTCTCTACTAACAACCTTTGACCTATACTACTAGCTAATAAAACTGAACCCCAAACTATGAAGTATTCCTGAAAATGTTGCTCCCATGCCCCCGGCGCCCTGTTTGATGATTTCACATGCCAACATGGCCACCTTGCGTCCACAGACGGCAGCAGCACAGAGCGAGTCCCCAACACCACCAGCGCCTCGGCTTCCGCCTCCAACGCCACTTCCTGAGCGCCACCGCCAACTTCCTCCCACCCCCCCCCCCCCCGTCGTCATCCCGGCCAGCACAAGAGGCTACACAACCACAAACGCAAATCTGCCTTTTACTGAACCCCCTTCACAAGCCCCTCCCACATCCAGCCGTCAGCTGTCGCTTAGTTGGCCCTTTGGATGGGGCGGCGGCCCACGGAAAACAGGTGTGTGAACTTTGTCGTACACACAAAGCTCGTCTGCTCGTGTTTTCAAGGACGATTGTAGTATTTAAAAAAAAAAAGAAATAAAAATCTGAAGCTGCCCCACTCAGGCGACCCCTTCACATTGCCCCATTTGATGGCATTCTCACCTCCCCAAATCTTCTTCATACTTTTGCCCCTATATAGTGCATGGTTAGGGGGGTGGGGCTGCCGGGGTCGGGTGGGGTGCAGGCAAGGCATGAGGCTCGTGTAAGCGCACACACGCGCGCACACACACACACACACGCACACACGTGCACGTACACGCCGACACAGTCATGGATGCATGTGCAAAGAAGCAAATCCAGATGGAAATTTCTTTTCCTTTATCTACGGCTTGTTTTAAAAATGCTTAGCAAGCCGTTTTACTCAACGTTGTTTTAGAAATATTTTTCTACCCTCCTCGGGCAATTATTTTTTTTGTTTTTGTTTTTTTGCGTCGGATGTGACATGTTTATCTGGTCCTGTGTGCTTGTATAATATATATACATACAAAAAAAAAAATTGCATTACATACACAATTTATATATTACTTTTCCTTATGTATAAAAGTATATATAGATCTATGTATATTAACTACAAAGGTTCAGAAGTCTGTTAATGGGTGAGCTCATATCCATCACAAGCGGCGGCAATATTTGCTGCTCACGACAAAATAGCATTTTTTTTTTCTTGCTTGTTTTGCTGGAATGTGCTCAAATTTCAGCATCATCTTTTCCCATTTTGTCATCTTTTATTGCAGTTGTGGTTTATGGTGGCAAACCTGCCATGATGCTATCAAAAACAAACAAACATTTTCACTTTCATGAAAAATTAGAAAATCTCAAATGTCCCTTTTTGGTCAAACGGAAACAACAGCTGATTGTAAAACCCAAAATGGCCGCCGATGTGACAACATCAAATGGATGCTGATTGGTCAAACGCAAATGGCGGCTTGTACGTAAAACAAAAACGACTCCCAATGGGGACAAAGTGAAATCGGACCAATTTGAAAATGGGTTTCTTAAAAGAAAAACTAAACTGCCTCCTGATTGGACGAAAGAAGATTCCCCACCCCTTTTCCATGGAGTCCTTTTTAACCACTAAGTTGCCCCCACAGCGTCGTACTGCTTTTGCTAGATCCATCAAAGCATCTTTAACGCGTGTAACACTCACGACACACAAAAAATGAAGAAAAAAAAAAAAAGAAGCTGAAATTGTACATACAATATAAATGCTCCTCACCAAAAGTCATTTTTACGTTTTTTCTTTTTGTGTTATGTACATATTTTGCAGACCCATGTACTGTTAAAATAAAAAAAAACGCAGCAGAATCAGGGCAAATGTTGAGCGGTTGATGGATATTTTCGATGATCTTTATCCAGCCATATGTCCAATGTTGACCTGTACAGTACAGTCGATCTTCTTGTAATGACAATTAGTCATGTATAGTGTAACTATAGTTTGGAGTGCCTTTGCTTTCATACACCTTCGCCTTGTCGTTGCCATCCCTCCAGTAATCGTGACTCGCCCCCCTTTTTCCCTTTGGTGCTGTTGAACCCAACCGCCATGCGCACACGCACACACATTTAATTGTAATATACAGATTGTTGATTGACTGTTAATAGTAAGGATAGTTTCCTTTTAAGTGTTTAGGTGATTATAGTTTGATCCGGGGCACGCGCACAAGCAGGCAGCACCGCAGTAGTCCACACGCGGACCTCAAATGAAGGAGAAAAAAAAAGACACTGTACATATTATGAAAATGCAGTACAGTATTACGAAGGAGTACGAGGGCCACACCAATAGCAGAAGAAAGAAAAAAAAAAATCTTAACTCTTTGACTGCCAAAAACGTTTAATCACGATTAATAAAATCACAATGTATGCCGCCATAAACGTTAAATGACGTCAACTACGTTTTTTTTATTTGTATTTTTTTAAATCAATGGGCAGTGAAACATCTTAAGTGCAGGGTTGCCTGGTCAATGGGTTGTGAAAACACTCACTAACTATGGCCACCAGATGGCAGCATTGTATCTCTTCAATGGGCTGCCCGTGTGTCAAATTACAATGAAAGATGACGAAATCTGATGAAATAGAACGTTTTTAAGGATGACGTTTTGATAACGTGGCAGTAAAAGAGTTAATTGAAGTCAAGTTTATTTATATAGCTCACACGATGGTTGACAAATAGTTGACAAATATTAACCACACCCCCTGATTGAACCACAAGAGGGTAAGGAAAAAAAAAAGGAAAACAAATAAGAAAAGTTGAGAAGGGACCACAAATGTGGTAATGCCCTTTGCAGGATGACCAGGCTGCAACGGATGCCGAATGGGCAACAATTTCCATAGTTTGTCATACGAAACGATAACTAGAAAGTGCAAAAGTCCATTTAAGTCAGAGAAAAAAAGTGTTGGAAAGTGGAAGAAAGTGATTGAATTGCAAAACAAGTAAGTTGAAATGTTGCCAGGAGAAAGTTTTAATGTTACAAGAAAAATGTTCAAATATAATTGATTGAGGACTAAGTGTAAGAAAAAAAAAACAAATATTTGGAGGTGAATTAAGTTGCAATTTACTGGAGTAGAGTTGAAATCTATTTTTTAAAAAGTCATATTTTGACAAAAGTGAAGATATATTACGAAAATAAAAATTGAAGATGAAACATCAGATAAAAGTGACAACTTTTGATGATGTCAGCATTTCAGTTTCACAAAGAAAAATGAAATTAAACCTTGGAACATTCTTGTCTTTTATTACAAACAATTCTCATAAAATGACAATTAAAAAAAAAGATTTGTCATAAACAACAGTAATAAAAAGGAAAATTCCAACTTTACTCTTGTAAATTAGATTCCGACTTTTAGTTTTGACATGACAACTTTTTCCCCTCATATTTCAAACTTTTCTTATTGCATTACCATTTTTTCCATGCATCATTATGCCTTAAATCCCATATTCCACATTTATTGTAATAACATTACACCTTTGTATCTTCTTGTAATATGAACTTTTTCCCCCCAAAAAGTGACTTATTTCTCATAGTGTGATAACAAGTAAAAGGTTGTATCATTGCGCCTTTTATCCTCGTATCATCACAGCTTCTCATAATTTATGATTTTTTTTTCTCTCTCCAAACAGAATGTTTTTCTTGTATTGCAAGAAATCCTCGTTTCATTGCGACTTCAACTTGTTGTAACATTACTATGTAATTCTTGAATATTACAACATTACGGCATTAATCTCGTATCTTTGCAAATTTTTACTCACAAATTTGTTTTTGTATCAATAAGACTTTTGTTTGTTTGTACACCGTTGTAACATTACACTTTAATTATCTGAATATTTCAACTCGGTTGCTGTAACATTGCGACTATTACGACTGTTTATGTGCAATACTTTATTGTTATGTCATTCTCTCAAACTTTTATTTTCATAGGATTACAAATGTAGCCACTTAATTCTCTATTTTTTATTAGCGTCTTCTTGTAACATTACAAATTTTGGCATGGAAATTTCCTGGTTTTTTTGTTTGTTTGTTTTTTTTGTTCCCCCCTCCCTCTAATTGTGGCCCTAAAAGTCCTTTTGTGTTGGTTGTTGTAAGGTAATAACGTGGATTTGTTTTCTCTTTGTCCAACATATTTGGGAAGGTTAGTCAGTAGCACCTAAAAAGGGTTCGAGTCATGCCACATCATCTCTCCCGCCTCTTGCTTGCTGTAATTTTGCATCCACAAACATGTTGCAGCCTTCCACAAGTACCACTTCCCTTCTCCTTAAACACCCACTTCAATAAAAACACCACAAAGGTTGCCAAAAAAAAGAAAGAAAAAAAAGTGGAGATGCTCGTGTTCTATGGTAGCGTAGCACAATGTGCTAACCGGGTTTAAGAAAAGAGAATTGCTGAAAAGACTATATATAAAAACAAAACGAAAAAAAAAAAATCCCGTATAACAGTACAACTACTTGAATGACTCTGTGACTGAACATTTTTATTTCATTTGTTTGTTTTCTTTTGTTCTGTGAAGTTATGCTAAATGTGCGCCTCTGTAAATATTCCCTCTGCGTGCTCTGAGGAATAGTTCCCCGGTACTGTAATTTGCATTAAATAAAGAGTAGGATAGCCTGGAAATGAACACAATTTGTCTTTTTTTGTCTTTATTCAACGAACAAGCATCGTTCGTTTCCTAAACGGGTCGAAATGACGGTAGGCACCAAAAGCATCATACAAAATCATCATAAGCTTTCATGTTCATCCTGAAAACCTTTTTGGGAGCAGAGGTATGAATTGTGGGTAAAATGTTTGACTTGAACAATTCCTCTTGAGGTTTGATTTGGTTTTACAATGACCCCGGCTGGCCATCTACGTGACCCGCGACCATGGGAGGAACTCGTTCAGGATCTGCCGGGCGACCACATCGGAAGGGCGAGTTACCTGCGGTGGGGTGCCCATTGTGGAGAAACGACCGGAATGTCAAGGTGGCCATCTTGAACATATGACATACATCGCACGACCTCCAAAGTTCTTTCCATTTTATTTCAAACATTTCACAGCAGGATCCATTTTGAAAGTTTTTCAGGTGAAAAGTGAAAGCGGTGCTAAAGGAAAGAAGTGGTTTCTTCAGAAAACGGAAGGAACGATAACAGTGGTGAGTCACGAGTCAGTCACTTGCCTTTCGCAATTCATTTTCTAGATTTGGTTAAGGTAGAAATGAAGTTAGGAAACAACAGCAAATTGCATCATAATCACGTCACCCGAACTTTAGCGTTCATCCTCAAAACTAATTTGTGGGTGAAATATTTGACGTGAGCAATTCCTGTGAGGTTTGAATTGGCTTTACAATGAGTCCGGCGGGTCGTCTTCTCGGGGCGCGCTCCGACCCGGGTCCAGGACGTCATCCAGGACCTGGCGGGCTGCCACGTCGGAGGGGCGGGTCACCTGCGGGGTGCCCATTGTGCTGGCCACGATCTGCGGCATGGCGTTGCCCTCCACGATGCTGCGCACCGCCAGGAGGTGTCTGCGCTGCCTCTCGTGCACTGGCAGAGCGGGGAAACGCAAACGGGATGTCAAGGTGGCCATCTTGATCGTCATCCTGATCATATAACATACAGCATTTTTTTTTGTCTGATGATAAATGACGACCTGAAAAATTTGTTGTGTGCATTTATAGAATTTATAGTGCATATCAGGATTCAGCAACCTTTCCTGTCAAAAGAACAATTTTAGGCCAAACAAACAACCAAAAATCTGTCTGGAGCTATTTTTTTGTAATTTTCCAGACATAATTTTTCATACACTTTTGGAGTTTTCTTACTTTTTGTACTTTTTTGGCAATTTTGTAGACATGGTAATTTTCTGCCTTGCTTCTTCCTTTTTAAATTTTTTTTATTTTATTTTTATTTATTTATATTAGAATTTTTTTCTGCCCTTTTTGCTATCAAATTTCTGACATTTTTGGCAATTTTGTGGACATCTTATGGCAATTTTCAGGATTTCTTATTTATTTATTTTTTTTCATTTTTTGCTTACTTTTTGAACATTTTCTCTAATGCGTTTTTTTTTTCATTTTATTTTATTTTTTAATTAAATTCTCTGACATTTTTGGCAACATTTTATGGTCATTTTTTCCACTCCCCCCACTTTTTGGACATTTTTATGTATTTTTACGACTTTATCTACCTTTCATCTCTTTTTCTGTCAACTTAAAAATGTTGACATTTTTTTAAATATTGAATTATTTTTTTAATCAAAATCCTTAATTCATTTAAATAATATGTTATCTAAAAAGTAAATATGTAAATAAATCAAAACATTTCTACATTTTTTTTTAGAGATCCACCAGGAGCCACAAGAGAGGAACCAAAGAGCAACTGGCATAGAACTACTGAACTGAACTTTTCGACCATATTGAGGTATATGAAGTTGTACCAGTACATTGCCTAGCTTGAGTTGCGTTTTCTCTGTTTCTTATGTCTGCCAATATTCTCAATGATATCAACAAACCTCTCTGCCTGACTGTGATCTTCTGCACCTCAGGAATGAGGAAGCCGTAGACCAACTCGGACACGATCTCCTCCGACTGAAGATTGTTGCGGCTGATTTCACAAAACAAAACAAACAAAACGTAATCAAGCGCAGTTTTGCAACCAGACATTTATCGCCATGTTGACGAGGGTCCGTCACCTCTCCTCGATGGCGTAGGCGATGTCGTTGACCTCCTTGGCCACCCTGCGGATCTCCTCTCGGGCCTGCTGGTCCGCCGTGATCTCCATGGTGTCCAGGATGATGTCCTCGAAGTACAAGTCCACAGTCTCCTGGTGGACCTTCACCACCTGCCGCGCACACGCACTGGTGACATCATCCGTCTTCGCCGGACTTCCCCGCCCCCCAACCGACGTACTTCTCTGAAGATCTGGTCGTCCTCCTTGCGGCGGCGTTCCTCCGCCTGCCTCCTGCCGCTCTCCTCGGCCTCGCGCCGCAGTCGCTCGCGCTCGCCCAGCAGCGTGAAGGCGTGGATGCGCCGCTCCTCCTGCAGGCGGATCAGCTCCTTGGACAGGGTGTCGAACACGTACTCCAGCTCGGCGCCCACGGCGGCGGCGCGGAGAGCCTCCTCGCGCGACCTCTGCCGGGGAAAGGGAGACAAGACGCTTGTCGGTCGAAGAAATACGCTGGGCGGAGTCAAATATTGGGAAGAGGCTAAAAATGTCAACGTGAGTAATGGATGCTCCAAAAAAAGGCTTGGATTACCTATAGATGCCACAAAATGGCAACCCCCCCAAAACATTCTATTACATACAGTAGTTCCTTGGCAATAAGATGCCACAAGGTGGCACCAAAGCACTACTTTGTATATATTATTATATAATCCACGCTAAGGGTCAGATGAAGAGGAACCTAATTTGCTTGTGAACCGGGTCAATACATGCAGGAAATTAATGTGTGCATTCATTAGCAAGTAAGTGGCTCAATATATATTATATTTATGTTTTTTATATATAATATTTTTATAATAGTTTTCATTGCAGTAATGTACAAAAGCACAATATTGTGTGTTTTTTTTGTTTTTTTAGTATGAGCTCATTTTTTTAACAATATTGTGACCTTTTTGTTTTGCCAACCTTCCCACAACATCGTGATAATTATATCGCATTGTGACGTTTGGATATCGTATGGAAAAGCGCTGTCATGAAGTACCGTTTACTTTTCTAATTAGCTCCGCCCCCTCACTTCAACGTTTCCTTAGCGCTACGATGCCAGAAAGTAGCACCCAAGCACAAATTTTCTAAGGTAACTTTTTTTTCCTGATATTTCCTTGGCACTGAGACGCCACAAGATGATGCCAAAGCACTACTTTTATTTATTAGAATTTAATAAATGCAACACACCAATAATGTCAATAGAAACTGTAAAGGAACTGAAGTAGGAAGTCATTTAGCGAGTACAAATAAAAAATACAAATAAAAAAAAATAAAATAATAATATGCTGGATTCTAATGCTAAAGACAAATGATACATTTGATATAATGTTAATGAGCTATGTCAAGCGCGAATGTACCTCGAGTCGCATCTTGTCTCTCTCGTCTTTGAGCGCCATGACCGTCTCCTTGTCCTCCTCCTTCATCTGCTGCTCCTCCGCTCGCAGGGCGTGCGCCGTCCTCAGCTCCTTGATCAGGTCCAAGTGGTTCTCTTTGCCAGTGAAAATCTGCACGGAGGCGCACACGCATTTTGAGGACGCGATGAAGTCGTCGCTGCCGTCGGCACGTGTAAGCGAGCACCTCCGTTTGGATGCTTCGTCCCCGAATGAGTTTCTGCAAACGGATGACTGCCAGCTCCTTCTCCTCTTCCCCCTACAGGGCAACGTGACAATGAAAACATGTGAGAAGGTGAAACGATGACTTCTTCTGAATGTTTCAGTTTATGTCCGGAGCGAACTGGCCTCTGGGGGCTCCTCCACGGTGGGAGTGACGGGACGAGGAGCGGGCTTTTCCTTCTTGACGAGGTATTTCGAAATCTCGTCTCTCAGATTCTGCACAAACGCGGACGATAATCGGTGAGACGTGGAGGCTTATGAAGATCCGCTTTTCTCTTTGAATAACCTTGTATTTCTCCAACAGAATGCTTCGTCTGCTCTCGGGGGCCTTGATGACTTTGCCCGTGTTGGCTTTGGATTTGGAGTATTGCCTCTTCTGCCTGAGAAACGCTTCAGTGGGTCTCTGCATTCGATTCAGCAAGCCTGCTCAAACCAATTTCAAACCACTTTGCAGATGAGTCATGCCAAAACGACAACAAAAGAAACAACGCTAACTGTGATCTCATTTCAAAAGTCATTCGTCCTTAATTGTTCCATACCAAAGAAATTTCATTGATAGTAAGTCTGGTTTACTTTTTTGTGTTCCTTTTGTATTGCTAAAACGATTTAGAATCAGATTCCAGATCTAAATCATGTTTAAAGGTGAAGTCAACCCCCCACCTCTCCATTTTTGCAACCCCACTGGTATAAATAGGGTGTTCCGGTTAATATTGTGTATTGTAGAATACGAGTTAACTCTTTGACCACCAAAAACGTCCAATAACGATTAGTAAAATCACAATGTATGCCGCCATAAACGTTAAATGGCGTCAACTAAGTTTTGTTTTGTTTTTGTTTTTTTTCCCCCCTCAGTGCAATGTCTAATTGCTGCGCTGCCTGGTCAATGGGTTGTGGAATCAAAAACACTCACTAACTATGGCCAGCAGATGGCAGCATTGTATCTCATTTTGTGAATGATCAAAGCCTTTGTCATATCAAAGTTTTTTTTGAGAACACGTGGCAGTAAGAGTTAAACAGCGTAACCCAGCTCAGGGGGCGGCCATTTTGCCACTTGCTGTCGACTAAAAATTGGCATCATAGTTGCTCAGGAAACATCCAATGACAGCTGAACTGTTCTCTGAAGCTGAGCTGCGATTGGTTGTTGCCCGAGCACTGAGCAACTGTGATGTCATCTTCAGTTGACAAGTGGGCAAAATGGCCGCCCCCTGAGATGGATAAAAACCATAACCCTGCTGTATTATAAGGGTTGTCAAATCAAATTTTAGTTATGTAAATGTATTCCGGCTCCAATTTGTGATCTGAATCTGTATTCAAATCCAGATCGTGATCACTTTTCAAGTCCTTTCATCCCTCAAATCACACAAACGTTTCCCATACAAACCATCGTATGTCTCCACACGTTGGAAATCGTCATTTCCCATTTTCTTGACAAATTTGTCGCCGTACGCTCGCGAGGCGCACGTCAGGGAGGAGAACACCGTGTAGTCTTTGCAAGTGCCCAGCTGCTTGATGTTCTCCTCAATGTTCCTCCGCTTGGCCTCCAGCTTCCTCATTGCTGCACACAATTAGTATGATTTTTTTGGGGGGTACTTTTCAGTCAACGACAACTTGGAAGTGCAACTCGTCTCATTCCGCTTTGGTCTCACATCTCATGTGTCGCTGGTCCACCTTGTGGAGTTTGCTCTCCTTCTCCTTGAGCAGCTTGAAGTAGATGTTGTTGAGCCTGTCTTGGGTCAACACCACTTGGGGCTCGTACTTCTGCCGCAGCATCTCCGCCAGCAAGGCCAGACGGGCGTCCTGCAGCCTGCGGGCGACATCGCACTGAGTGCCCCCCCCACGCGGCGGCACAACAAAACGACGCATCCGGGATTTACTTTTGTATTTTTCCTTCTCTGAAGGCCCACTCTCTCGCTTCCATTTCCTCCATCATCCGCCTCCTTTTGCGCAGGAGATCCAAGTCCTTGAGCGCAGGGAGCCGAGCCTGCCAGGCGGTTCGAGCGCGCGCCCGCTCGATCATTTCCACTTCTTCAATACTTGCAGGTAGGCCTCGCTCTGACAGGAAAAGGTGCGTTATTACTGCATGGCTGAATACAGTAGGATCGAAAGCAGGTACAAGCATGGAATGGGCCACCATTTTTGATTTATTTTTTTTTGTTTTAAATCAGTGCCATTGGGAGGGTGCACATACGGCTGCCTAACCAGCTGACAAAAATGCCATTTTAAATATGGACAAAATATGAGCATGTGTAAAATAAGTGTTTATTTTTTTTATAATACATTTTTCGATGAATGTATAAAAGATTGAATAGAACCACCCATATAACCAACATTAACTCATTCACTGGCAGACATTTTCCCATTTCGCAATCCCGTTCGCTCCCGGCTGTTTTACAGGATTTTGACTGATTTTGCAAGGCCCACAGAATATTGTGTTCTATTGCTATACAAGCATGGAACCTACCAAAAGAAAGATTAAAGTCTCTTCTTTTATCAGGAAAAAAAAGTATGTTTCTATCTGTTTCCATTTTGCAGCAATTAACATTAGAAGAGAGCTAAGTTTCATCAGTTTTCACAAATCTATTTCAAATTGTAAGTAATTCAGCTTTTTTTCTCGATGGCCCTGGTTGATCTCCTTTGCTCTGCTGCCACCTGGTGGCCGTTTGTGTAATAACTACCATTTCTGCAACTGTTCTTTGCAGTTGAGAGGCTGCATCAAAGCCTTCTGTATGCTCTAGCATAAAAAAAACATATAAATACGTATTTGGGACACTTACAACATAAAAAAAAAACGTATTTACACATTATTGGGAGCAAATGAGTTAATTGTTCATGAAAAGTAAGAGGAAGCGATCACATAAATTATCAACCAAATATTTTCTTCTTCCTGTTGAAAATGCCTCAATGAGTCGACGCCACTCAAATGTGATCCGCGCAAGTTGCCCATCCCTGACCTAAAGAGTGCCGCGCGCAGCGCGCGCACGTGTGTGCGTGTCTACCCCAGGTGAAGGAAGCCAGCGCCAGCAGCTCTGATGGGGTGCTCCCCGCGCCGAGCAAAAAGTCCGGGGTGAACGGGTCCGTCTGCGCTTCGCTCTCCCTGTAGTCCGTCTGGATGGCCACGGTCGAGTGGGTGGCGACGCCCTCAGCTTGCTGTCTGCCGGCGGCTTCCAACTCCTCCCTGATGAGCATGGAAAAGAGGAAACGTTTCAGAAAACATCAAATAGAGGTAAATTAAAAAAAACAAAACCGCGTGTGTCGAACTTACTGATTACCATCACGATTCACATCCATGGGAATCGTGTCCACACATGGAAGAGGCCTGGAAGAAAAACAACCCAGTTACCGGTAACTGTTTTTCTCATCATGGGCCACTCGAAGTATTATTATTATTATTATTATTATTAATTCAATCTCTGGTGTAATAACCTTATTTATTGATTGATTGATTTAATTCGTTTTCAGGGTGGTTCTGTTAGCTTTTTTATTAGTTTTATTTCTTTAATAAATGCTTAGTTTTAGTTTAGTTAGTTTCAGTATTAGTTTTTTTTTTTTTTTAATGTGTATTATATTATTACTTGTGCGCAATATTAAAAAAAAAAAAAAACGTACAACCTCATTATTTCGGTTTATATCAAAATAAATCCACTGAAAATCACATTTAAAATCATCCCCAAAGGCTCATGCATTAAATTAATTACCAAAGACTAAAACGAAGGACATTTTTTGCTATAATTCTATTTAGTTTTATAGTTAACTAAAATAACCTCTAATAGCACCTGTGTTTTTGGACACCCTTCTTACTTTGACCGTCTCCAAACATTTTTGTTTGTATTTTATTTGAACTGAGTCAAATGCCATTTTTAGCACATGTCGCGGGCCACTAAACAATGGACGGCGGGCCGCAAATGGCCCCCGGGCCGTAGTTTGGGCACCACTGTTATAGGTGGTGCAAGTGTGCCGATGAAACGAAATGAACAGTGATTGTCTGTTATCGTCGGAGTTCAAACCTTTTAAAATATTTCCAACGATCGGCTCCACTCGGCAGGCACGTTTCTCGTTTTTTCATCAAGGGCTGAATATTTGGAATAAATCTGTCAGGGAAGACGCTGATGAGCGACGGCAACTTTCAATGGAAAAAATACAACGTACGTATTTGCATTACCCAGCCAGTTGCTGCAGCGCCTGCTGCCGTTGCTCTGCGTTGCCGCGCCAGCGACGGTCCACAGAAAGTGGCAATGGATCGGAAGGGTCCAGACAAAACGTCACCCTCTCATTGCTGAACATGTTTTCAAAGTCCGGCAACTTTTTCTGAAGATGAATAGAAGAAATATTTCTCATTTACTGTATGACGGCTCTCCCTATAGGAGACCAAGTTCATTAGATGATAATTACACTTATACATGTGAAAATTGGACAATATCAAACAATTACATGATTAAAAGTACTGTAAAAACAGTCAGGTGCTGTATTATTATTTACATTTAAAAAAATGGATGGTATTTTTAAAGCTGTTCATGAAAATTATCTTACGAAAGTGTATTGCTGCCATACCAAAAAAAAAGTTTAATAGCCTATCACAATACAAAATGATAATTTTCACTTATTACATTTTCAACGTTATGATAGATTTCCTGTTTTTAGTGTGATAAGTTAAACAACATAACCCACGTTTCAGCATGATAAGTTTCACGTTTAACATAGACCACATTCGATTTCAAATGCTTTTCGTTGTAGTTTGCATCCTGAGTTTGCGTCCTTGCGACCGGTGTGAGTTTTATTTGTATTTTTGTAAAGTTACTTACTCGCTCCATAAAAGCCTTAAAGGACGAAATAGAACTGGCCCGAGCATGGTCGGCCTCCGAAGAAACAAAGTATACAGGCTCTGCGGGACACACACAAAAAAAAGTGCCATTTATTACAACATGCCAGCATATTTCCCATAAAACGTTAGCATCATTCCACAAGCTAGCTATCGAATGAAATGTTCATGGCTTACCATACAAGTAGTCATATGCTCGCTCCCGTTTGCCACATCGAGCTTCAATCGGCTTCGGAATGGTGCGAGTGACAGTTGTCATTTTTAAATATTGATTTTATCCACAAAAAAACTCGCAACTGATGCCCAGCGGCGCTACTGAAGTCTCAATGTGAAGTATTTAAGTCAAATATTATTACGTTCTTTATGACGTCACCAGCGTCGGGGGGGGGGGGGGGGGATGTATGTTAAGCGAATTTAATGCATGTAAATATTTTATTATATTGTGATATCAAGTACAGATTTTTTTAAATACATGTGCTGCTTTATTTTGACATGTTATAACAAAAATGTTTAGTTTTTTTAGTGCATTGTGCATCCGGGCTAGCAACAAGTCGCGCGTTATCGCTGGGTAACCATGGAGACTATAAACAAAACAAATTGTGTTGACGTGCAATTGGCACCATTCAACTGCAGTTTGAACAATTCAAGTGTAAAAGCGACTTAAAACATGTCGTATGACTTTCATTCCTGCAGTGTCCAGAAATCTGCGTTTTTCTCGAAAAGAAAACAGTCATTACAAAGAAGGTCAAAGAGGGAGAGTAAACAACCACTCCCATGATGCACTTCGGCAAAGACCAACCAATCAAGTAAGAAACGTTTCTTGCTTGTTAAATGTACGTACTTTGAAAAGCAAAAACCAACTCTTTCATTTTACAATTAAAGAATACAATACTTAACATGAATAGCATTTATAATCTGTATGGAACAATCTAATCTGAAAACCAAAGTATTAAAAATTAGTCAATTTTTATTTGAATTTAAAAACGTAACAATTAATTTAGAGTTGTAAAATTTAGTTTTGTGTTTAATGTTCATACACTAGTTTGTCAGTATTATTTCATCTAAATTTATTATTGGTGTGTTTGAACATTGTTCACAACTGATATATAGTTTGTTTTTCCTGTCGTTTTTTCCTGTCACAGTATATATAGTTTAGTATGGACTTAAAAAACAACTTCAAATTGGGAAATGATAAAATAGCAGAAATACATCAAGGCAATATTATTTTCTGCAGTGTTTATCTAACAGAACATGTTGCCTTTCCCTAAAGTTGATTTTGACATCAACAGGATGTCGGTCTTATCTGAGCATCTCAGTGCTCACACGCACACTCATTCTGAAATGTGTCATTGTTGCATCATGATTATGTACTTTTTTTTTTTTTTGGCACAGGGGAAACTACGCTGACCTAAGCAACTAATAAGCTGTGACATCTTTCAAAACAAGAAGTCCAGCTCACAGTCAGCTGAGGCTCCGTGGCCTCAAAATTAGGAAGATATGTGATATATATTACATAACACACATTAGAATTTTATTTTATTTTTTTTGTGTGGCAATTTTGTCTTCTTTCCCAATGCCCTTCTCGACGAAATGTTGGTGCAAACATGTCTTTTCTCTGATTTATTTTCCATAGCAAAGAGGACAAAGTGCACCTAATGAGCCCCCGTGGTATGATTCATATGTCACAAGTGATGAAACTGCTTATAACAAGTGGTTAGTTCATACTTGTAGTTCTCGCGAGTGGTTTCATCACTTTGTCAAAACTGTGACTTTATATGGAAAGCTTGTCCCGTTTACAAATGGCTAACAATTTGACATAATGCCCTATAAGTCAAGTACTACATATATTAAATCCTCTGAGATATGCAGACGTGGGTCAATTAGTCGAACCCAGAGTTGAAAGCAAACATGGGGAAGCAGCGTTTAGTTGTTATGCTACACGCAAAAAGGAATAAGCTGCAAAGATGAGTGAAATCAGTCCAGCTTGGTACTAAATGTGAACTGGTCAAATGCTAACAGTTGGAACGCTAACAAATATCCCCATAGCAACCCGAGTAATGAAACAAAAGTCGTTTTCTGTAAAGAGCAGCAGTCAACTTCCTGTGATGATCACATGATGATGGTTGTGGAGGAGGGAGAGGGAAGATATTAGCATAGTTGACCACAGACTGCGCCGCGTGCGCCTTGCGAATGTGGATTGGAGAAGCTGCGTCTCGTTTTTTAACTGGCAAGTTGGTTCAATCTGGAGAAGATGGTTTAAAGTCGTGTGGCGAGCTGAAGATGAAGGAGCCGATCGCGCTTTTTGCTCTCCTTCTCTTGTGGCTGTGCCAAGCAAGGACTCCGGACTCAGGTCTGTAATGTTGTATTCTGTATTCACATGAGAGTCAGAATTGTTATTATAGCTAATAAGAGTTATTAATTTAAAAAAAGACACTTTATTATTATTATTATTATTATTATTATTATTATTATTATTTCGCTTTTTTTTTTTAAAATTTTTTTAATTTTTTTTTTACTTGAAGTCATGGTTATTCATTTTATGTTTACACGTCCAGAGGGATAGTCTTTATTATTAATGGACTTAACTTCATGGTTTGTATCATGAGTACATTGACATGAGTAACAAAGACGATTCTAAAAATGTTAAAAAAAAAATAAAAAATAAAAATTAAAAAAAAATCATACCAGTTACCAGGACATGTAGACGTGACAACTGACAGCAAACAAATGCAACAATACAAATAAATACAAAAAAAAATTTTTTTTTAATGACAAGACAGAAACACCCGCACAAAGACATGAGTGGTTGAGAGAGCTGATTGGTCAACACAATTAAGGGACCAGTCTGACAAGAACAGGGAGACACAAAACCTGAATGAGACAGAAAAGAGAGAAACCATAAAAAAAAGAAAAAGAAAAAGCAAGACAGAGTAAAAGTCCAAATACAGATTAGTTCAGTTTAGAGGTTTTATTATTTTAAATACTTAGAGAGGTTTAACATTATTATTATTATTATTATTTTATTTTAATTAATGTATTTATTTGTTTTTCTAACTTCATGGTTTTATAATTTGTGCTATTTTTAAGTGCCAAAAAGGGATTTATTTACCAATACAATTATTTTTATTATTTCTCTACATTTTTTTTATTTAGCTGTTTATTTATTCTTATTTTTATTCTTATTTATTGTATTATTGTATTTTTTTTTTATAGCATTCAGGGAGGTAAGTTTATGTTATATAGTTTTATATTTCATGTATTTATTCATAATTTAGATTTTTTTTTTATTTGTATGTCAGAAATGTATTTACCAATATTAGTATTATTTAATGACACTTTTTTTTATTTTATTTTTTTATTTCATTAACATTTGTTTTCGACTGGTCGGAGAGGTGTTAATTATTAAATGCATGTTTATTATGGTTAGTGTATAAGTAAAAGATGTTCCATTGAAGAAGTGAACTGATGCTTGCCCACTTTTTTTTTTTTTTTTTTTTTCTGACTCAGCAAGCAACGAGACTTTCAATGAAGTCATTCTTTCCACTTGGCCTCACATTAAAAGTGCGCCTGCTCAAGCCGATGAATGAACAAGTCGAAAGAGTTGCATCCAAAATTAAACCTTTTGCAAAGATAATAACAACGATGACTTTTTTTTCGACAGTGGTCGACTTAGGTTTCAACATGGGCGGCGAGGCCAAGCTGAACTGCAGCTGCCGCGCGTCGTCGGCAGATTTGATGTACGTCATTTGGAAGGTGGAGCTGGCGGGACGCGAGCCGTGTCAGGTGGGCAGCAGCTTGCTGGAGGGCAAAAGTTTCGACAGCTGCGCCGACGGCAAGTCCCTGCGCAACGTCTCCGAGTCCCGCTTCTACCTGCACATCCCCAACTTCTCCCGGCGCGACGCGGGCTCGTACAGGTGTGAAACGGTTTTCAAAGGAGGAACCCACACCTGTAACTTCAGCGTGTCCGTCACAGGTGCGACCTTTTAAGATTGGCAAATTTGCATGTGAATTGTGAATGTTTGAAAAAAAAAAAAAGAATAAAAAAAATGCTTCCAGAAAATAAAGTGATAATATTGTGAAAAAAGCTTTAATTTTAACCCCCCAAAGTCACGTTTTTTTTGTTTTTTTTTTCACAAGAAAAAAAGGTTAACTCATTCACTGCCATTGACGGCTATAGACGTAAAAAAAATTGTGATTTTGATTTAGTGGCAATACTACAAGAAATATAAAATAAACACTACTTGAAAAGTTGCTTTTTTTGTGTGTATATTTTCAAGAAAAACGTTGTAAAATTTCAGTTACGATTTTACCCCAAAAAATTCCAAGAAAAATGTTTCAAAAGTTTTAAAAAGTCATATTTTCAGAGATAAATGTTTTAATTTTATATAAAAAAAACCACAGTAATATTAATATTAAAGTTAGAATTGACCATTTAATAAAAGAAACAGTTGTGATATTTTGAAAAAAAATGTTATAAAAAATATCCATATTTTTCAGGGCAAACAATTATGGACAAGAAAAGCAAAAGACTGAAATTGACAAAGAAAAAATATACAAATAAAATTAAATTCTGAAAAAAAAAGAAAGTTTAGTATGCATCATTTTGTACATTTTGTTTTTGCGTGTGTTAATTTTTTTTGGTTTATTTTATGTTCTGATGGACTTCAAATGGAAATTAGCTTCATGCAAGCATTTCTCATTGTGATATTTTTACAGTATTCTAACTTTATTTTTCACAAGTTGGACTTTTAGTGGTGCCAGAGTTGAATATAAAAAAAACAACTAGTTTTTGTTGTGGATTGTGTATTTTTTTTATATATATATTCCAGAGATGCAAACAACATTTGGATGGCATCGACCCCCCCCTACCTGTTTAAGAGTCCCTGCCTGTCTCAGCCATCAGTGCATGTCTGCAGTATTTGTCAATTCTTCTGCTCTGTTCTGTTCTTCAGTCCCTCCTCGCATCTCCTCCTGGTTGGAAGTGAGCGGCGACAGCAGCACGGTGGCCGTGTGCACGGCCGAGGATGGGAAGCCGGCCGCCCGCATCAGGTGGCGCCACGCCGGGAACGCGTCGGCCGTGGAGACGGAGCGGAGTTCCGGCGGATTCTTCTCCGTGGAAAGCCGCCTGAAACTACCTGAGAGCGCGAAGAACGTAACCTGCATCGTCAAGCATCCGTTCTGGCGAGAAGAGAAAATGTTGGCACCTAAGCACCAAAAAGGTTTTTGATTTCGGCGTTTATTGTGGGACGGGAGAGCTTGATGGATGTCGTTTGTCATATTTACAGTCAATGAGTTACTACTACCCTCTAAGAGACATAAAAAAAAAAAAGAGTCGTCCTGTTATAAAATTCTACATCTCAGTGCCAAGTTTATGAAAACAACATTTCATTAAAAAAAAAGTTCTTTAAAAAATATTTTGTTGTTACTTAGATGTACAAAAGAAGGACGATCAGTCATTAGGGAATTGTAATTTACTTAATTTAATTACACAATATTTAGTGACCTTTTTTTTTGTGTTAAACTTAGACTCAACATATACTCCATATATAAAAAAAAACTGATGCTAAAACAATTAACAACGAAAATAAAAGAAGGCAATTTGGAATAATAAAAACAAGCCTGCTCTAAAAAGCACGTAACTGAATTTTAAAAATGAAATATAAGCGAATTATGATAAAAAAAAATAAAAATCTCAAATTATGACTTTGTACAACACTATTCCAACCTTATCTGAGCACAAATTTGCATGTGAGCCA
The DNA here is from genome assembly GCF_051991245.1 of Festucalex cinctus. NCBI lineage: Eukaryota > Metazoa > Chordata > Actinopteri > Syngnathiformes > Syngnathidae > Festucalex > Festucalex cinctus. The sequence continues at coordinate 28,711,368 of NC_135421.1, forward strand.
CTAAGAACGAGAGCAGGCGAGTGTCATTTTTAAGAGAAAAGACGTATTATACAGATCAATTCTTCTTTCCAAAATAGGCTTAAAACATAGCATGAAAACATTCCAGAAAAGTGTTGAAATATTGATGGAAGACGAAGTAAGTATTATGCTTTCGCCAAAATCGTGTCAAAATCCGAATAAAACCATAACCAAACCATAAAAAAAAATAAAAAAAAATAAAAAAAAAATAGCCCACTTTCATTCTCCATTGCTCAATTGGATTCTTCAAAACATTGAACAACAATTAAAAACAAACCAGTTTAAATTGTTCCATAATGGTTCTCATCCTTTTGATGAATACATACAAAGTAATATGCTTCTGTAAATGTAAATGCATTTCTTTTGCTCCTCAGGTCTTCCATACGTCACGGTGTGCATTCTTATAGTTGCGTCAGTCTTAACGGTACTCGCCACATTCTCATTTTTGATATACAAGAAGCAAATCAAGCGTCGGTGAGAATATTTTTTTTAATTTCTTATTTATTTCTCATTTGATCAATTTCTACATTTGATTTGTTTTTGTTTTTTTATCTCATTTCTTGATTGTGACTAAATTGTTCCTTAAATATGAACATTTTTGTTTCCTTTCCCAGAAACGGTCTGCTCGCCAACCGCTCACCACCAAAATCTGAGCCTGTAGGTGTTTTTTTTTTTTTTTTTTTTTCTCTTGCTGTTTGCTTCTCTTGAGGTTCGGTTTCTTTTCCTTTTTCAAGCACACTTTTATGTTTCTATAATGACACCGCACTTTTTTGTGTGGCTTTTTTTTTTTTCAGACGGAGGAAGTAGAGGAAGTGGAGCCTTATGCCAGCTACGTTCAACGTGTCAACTCTATCTATAACTTATGATGTGAAGAAAACACACAAAAAGACAAAAAAAAAAGCAGTACTCACACCACTTTTGACTACTCTTGTGCTATGTTAACCAAACTTGAAACGAACTTGGAAAAACTGCTCAGAGAAAAGCATATCACACTTTTACTATATAATACATCGGACACGTTTATGTTTGACACGTTACTGAGTATTATATGCCTTAAATGTATGTTTACATACGCCTTATGTTTGTTGAGAACACTAAAATATTGGAAGCATATATACTGTATATCGATGCATATTTCCCTGACATAAACTTTCTGCAGAATTTTGACACGTATTTTTGAGTGTGATCGTCAGTGTCTTTGTTTTTTAATCAATCTTTTTTAAAATCAACTCTTGATTTAATGACAAGCAGTGTGCAGTAGCTGAACCACCACCGCGACACCATCTTTATATATTTGCCAATATATTTTTATTTTATTGTATTATACAGTTATCAGATGGTACATAAGATACTTTATGTACCGACACTAAAACATCTGTTAATAAAAATATAATTCCACAGTGACTTTCCATACACCATGTATAAGGTTAAAGCAGGTGTACCTAATGTTTTGGCCACTATAACTATCTGGACAGTATGCGTTATACTGTCATGAACACACAACTTGTGACATTATATTACAAACAAAAATGTGATTTATTTATTTTTTTGTCACAAGATGCTGTTATCAGCATGCCTCGTGTAACTTCCTGTTTTTGGACGCATCAAGTGCAAAGTCACAGTCTGCATTGTGTGAGAAATCGTCATCATCGTGTCCACTTTAGTTGACTCATTAGATTTTGTCTTCCTTGTTGAACGTCTTGAGGTCAACCGCAGTCAACGATGCTTTTTTCGTGACAGCTTCAACAGTTCACTTTCCGATTATCTATCTATCTATCTATCTATCTATCTATCTATCTATCTATCTATCTATCCATCCACCAGAGGGCGCTGTTGAAAAAGCACAACCCTTCAACGTCGTTTCGTCTGCGTTGGTGGTGGCAGGCGTACACAACATGAAGCAATTATAACACACATTGTCCCCATTCGGGTCTCATGAGTGATCGAGGACAATAGATAGATAGATAGATAGATAGATAGTTTTTTTTTTTTTTTTAAACGACCATGTATAGTAAGGCGTTTTTTTTGTTTTTTTTTTAAACGACCATGCATAGTAAGGCGTTTTTTTTTTTTTTTTTTAACTACCATGTATAGTAAGGCATTTTTTTTAAACGAGGCGTTTTTTTTGTTTTGTTTTAAACGACCATGTAAAAAAATCTATCTATCTATCTATCTAATCTATCTATCTATCCATCCACCAGAGGGCGCTGTTGAAAAAGCACAGCCCTTCAACGTCGTTTCGTCTGCGTTGGTGGTGGCAGGCGGACACAACATGAAGCAATTATAACACACATTGTCCCCATTCGGGGCTCATGAGTGATCGAGGACAAAGGATTAGTGAGGACAACGCAAGCAAATGTGCACACATCGGGATCGTGTGGACATCTCAAAGGCCGACATAAATGTAATCCATCAGTATCGGTGTTTGAAGTGAGCATCGAGGAAAAACGTCATCAATTCACACGAGAGCTCACATATGTTGAATGTGTGGGAGCTTACACATGGCAAGACTCAATGTAGCTTAATGCTAACCACACTAACCCTGAAGGCTACCTCAGGTACATCATTGGTCAAGGAAGCCCCATTTGCTTCAAATGTAGTGTGATTTTGGCCATTTTATTAAAGTCTCGAACAATTTAACACGGTACACGTTCTGTCACAGCTTTCGACAAATGCAACATGGATGCCCGGCTCGTTGCTTTTTGTGGCTCAGGTAGAGTCAAATTGTCGGAAAATCTCTCTCACATTCTCTCCCACGCTGACCTTAAAGCCCCAAATGCATTTCTTGGCCCTCCCTGTTTTAATCACACCCAAAGAATCTGGGAAACTGAAATGGTGGAAAGTAGTTTATTGCTGTATGTATACAACTGAATACTACATTGCACGTTTCCAGCAATTACCTGTAGTGTATGTACAAAAAAACAAAACAAAACTGGACAATGTCTTTTTTATAAACTGTTATGCCACAGTGGGTAGTGTCGTGAATTCATTTTTGTTGCATACACCCTGTTTTATTATGGATGACTATATTTCTCATCTGCACGATGACTACCGTGGCAAACATTCGGGCGGTTTAAAAAATAACTCCCAACTTTCCAAATAAAAAAAAGTTCTCTCCAGAATCAATCATCCACATGGCTCAGAATGAAAGCAGGCAAACCATCTGGCTGCCACCTTTAGCACTTCACAATGGATTTTTTTTGTTTTATTTTTTGAAAGCGATCCATCATAAGGGGCAAAAAGCTAAACTCAAAATCAATTAAACTAGAAGGATATATATATATTTTTTTTAAATATATGTATTATCCTAGACTTTGCATCACCTTCAGTACCAACGTAAATTATTATGATTTTGTCTTTATGTGGATTACAAGTGCGTTTTGTAGGTTTACAATAGCATCATTCTAATGAATAACAGTTATGTACTCTATTTAAAAAAAAAAAAAAAAAAAAAACTTTAATAAGAGCACAAATTACTTTCTTATGCAATTTACAAGCTTACTTGAATGGGATTTTCCTAAATAGTTCACTCATAAGGTTTCATACAATAAAAAAAAAAAAAAGAGAGCACATAACAGTAATATAACAATAATAAATATGTTTTAATGCTAATTTCTCATCAAATACCTTTTAATAATACTTAAAACATTTTGTGTTTTGTTAACTGGTGATTCTGTGTTTGAAAGAATACATTACACTAAAAAACAAACAAAAAAAAAACAAGGAAAAAAAGAAGTTTTTTTCCATTCAGAAATCCATCCATCCATCCATCCATTTTCTTGACCACTTATTCCTTACAAGGGTCGCAGGGGGTGCTGGAGCCTATCTCAGCTAGCTTTGGGCAGTAGGCGGGGGACACCCTGGACTGGTTGCCAATGAGAATTTTGAGTACGTTTTAATATTTGCCAGTTCATAAAAACAAAAAACAATAATAATAATAATAATAATAATAATAATAATAATAAATGCTCCGCAAACCTTCAGGTTGGGAGATGGCCACTCTACCACCTGAGCCATGCCTCTCCTGGAGTGTGTTAGTATATTGATGGTTGTGTACCTCCAAGCATTTTTTGTTGTTGTCTCATTTTGGACACACCAGCAATGCAGTATAGTGGGAGACAGTAGAGTGGCATGACTCAGGTGCTAGAGTGGCCGTCTCCCAAGCTGAAGGTCATGAGTTTGTTCCTCAATATTTCAGTTACGGTACTTAAAAAAAAATGCTGGTCAAATGTGCTCAAAAACTTTACTAGGTTTTTTTTTTCAAGTAAACATTACTCTTTTTTTTTCTTCTTTTTTTTTCTCAGTGTACACTCGTGTGCATCCAAGTGAGCAAAAAGATTTGCTGTGAACCTTTATACGGAGTCAGACATAAATGCATAAAGATGAATGTCGCAAGGTTGCCGATCCTAATAAAGGATCGTGATTAACATCCTGTGGAGGGTTTGAATGTCGGCCCTCAACGCTGAGATGACAGAAAAGCTTGCGAGGAGGCGCTGAAGTCATCAGCTGTCATCGGCTGCAACAAATTTGAGAGCAGAGGCGACACCGGCTGAAAATCATGCCACAAATGCATCATTTTGTCTCAACGGATAGAATCGAATTCAAACCAGGCGGCACATCGGCTGCGCGGTTGCTGGTTAGCACATCTGGTACGGCTGCGAAACCAAACGAGTGGACGGGCTCACCTTCTTTGCGCAGGAAGCACTTCCAGAGACAGAAGCAGAGGGCCAGCACCAGCAGAGCTGCCACTGTGGTCACCGAGATGAGGATGGCCAGCGCCGTCCCGACTACGAGGACAACACACTCATTTTAGCCTATAAAAAAAAAAAAAAAACACCGGCCATCCTGCTCTACTTTGCAGCTAACTAATAACCAGCAACAAAGTGTCGTGACACATTTAACACATTTACGCCCAAAAACGTATAAACACGTTCTATTTTAAATGTTTTAAGTGTCCCAAGGACATATTTATACGTTTTTTTTTAAATGCTAGAGCATACAGAAGGCTTTGAAGCAGCCTCTCAACTGCAGAGAACGGGTGACGCAATGGTTGTAATTACAAAAACGGCCATCAGGTGGCTGCAGAGTATAAGAGATCAACCAGGGCCAAGTTGAAAACAAGCTGTTTCCCCACAATTCTAAACAGATTTGTGAATAATGATGAAACTTTGCTATATTCTAACGCTAATTGCTGCAAAACGTAAACAGACAGAAATATACTTTACGATAATTTATCTTTTGGTCGGTTCCATGTCTTTATAGCAAAAGAACACAATATTCTGTGGGCCTTGTAAAATTAGTAAATATCCAGTAAAACAGCAAAGGGAGTTGCTTCACTGAAAATGGCTGTGAACGAATGAGTTTAGGGACGGGCGAGTACCGACACCAGGTATCGGTATCGGGCCGATACCAGCCTTTTTTCCAAGTACTCGAGTACTCGTGACGCAGACGAGTACAAGCGAGCGATGGCGGAGGGTGGAAGACGTGAAGTGAGTCCTCCTTGCCTGTAAGTGGCGCTAGCTTGCAGCAGTTTTTCACCAAAACTTCACCGGTTTGGAAATACTTCAAAATTGTCAATCTTAAACTAAAAGAGTATTTTTGTGTTTTATTTTGAGCGTTAAGACTATTGAAGAGTGACTGTGCTGTTTTTTTTTTTTTTTTTGTCAAAATTAAAGGAAATATATTTGTTTAAAAATATCTTTTAGTGATTTTTTTATTTGTCAAAATGTACTACTGGTATCGTTGGTATCGGTATCGGTCTCGTTCTGACAAAAAGTGGTATGGAAGATCCGTAAATGAGTTAACAGGAGAAGATTCCGGACTGACTTTTGGTGTTCATGGACACGGCGATGGGGGCCTCCAGGCCCTTGTGGTGCACCAGACACTTGACGGACACGTCCTTGAGCAGGCCGGAGCGCAGGACGAGCGTGCTGACGACCAGCGTGGTGCCGTCGCCCTGCGGCAGCAGCGTGGTGACGGGCAGGCCCACCGTGCGGTTGTCCCGCTCCACGTTCCACACCATCTCCACGGGGGGTCGCGACACGGCGCTGCAGTTGGCCTCGATCAGGCCGGCCGACGTGCTCTTGTAGCTCACCTGAGGTTTGGGCAGCGCTAGCGCAAAAACACAAGCAGACACAGAAAGCTTGCGACAGTTGATGAAAACAAAAAGGATAAATATTTGCAACTACATTTTAGATTGATAAAAGTCATTCATTTGAATTTTCAATTCATTCCATGAATGAGCTTTGGGTTTATTTTGAATGCATTTGTTTTGTTTTTCTTCAAGTAGATTCGACTTTCTTTCAATTAGATTCAAAATTGGGTCAGTGTGCAGAAAACAACCCCAAAAATTGGATTGTATTTTTTCACCAAAATTGGGACATTTTTATGCTATTCTCCGCAAATTAATCATATGTATATTAAATCTAAAACTAATACTGAATCTAATAAAAATAAAAAATAAAAATTCAAAAGAAAAAAATCAAATCAAAACTAACTGATTTTTTTTTTAAAGAAAAAAAAGAAAGTCAAAACAAAATAAAAACTTTTAACATAAGTTTGGTTTGATCTGTAAAACACAATAAAATTCGCAAGCCATCCGGGCACGGTTCCAACATGGCGTGCGGCCCTTCTTCGCCTTTAGAACGTACAACTCTTCTTTGGAGCCTCTTGTAAGATTGCGAACGTTGTCCTCTGCTGGTCGGAGTTTGACATTGCACCCTTTTACACTATAATCAATCAATCAATCAATCAATCAATAAATACATAAATAAAAAAAAAAGTAAAATAGCATAATAAAAAAATATGTTGTATTTAGCCATATCTTATTTATTTATTTATTTTACAAATAAATATTTACATATATTTACAAATATTTACAAATAAATAAATTATTCTATAAATAAATAAATAGAAATAAGTAAAATACCATAATAAAAAAAATATGTTATATTTAGCCATATGTTATTTATTTATTGATTGATTTATTTTACAAATAAATATTTACATATTTACAAATAAATAAATTATTTTATAAATAAATAAACTGAAATAAGTAAAATAGCATAATAAAAAAATATGTTATATTTAACCATATGTTATTTATTTATTTATTTATTTAAATTAATAAGTTATTTTATTAAATATTTATATATTATATTTATTTTTTAATAAATAAATAAATGAATAAATACATAAATAAATAAATAAATAAAATAGCATAATGAAAAATATGTTATATTTAGCCATATATGTTATATATTTATTTATCTATGTATGTATGTATGTATATATTTATTTATTTATACATTTGTTGTGACATTGAGAAAAATGTTTCAACATTTCTATATGTTCATCTGTTTTCATTCTTGATTCGTATTTTAGCAGGTGTAAATAATGTAGTGGAAATAAAGCGCATGCAAGATGAAGCCCGGAGAAAAAGAAACACGCTTCCAAAGCTCCCAGAGCAGGTTCGGATATGCGAATTCCACAAAATCCATACCAGAATCCCTGTCTGCTTTCAATTTGCTGTTCTGAGCTCGGAACGATCGACTGGAACATTTGTGTTGGCAGCAACGGGTTATTTGGCCGCAGTTATTTGGAAAGTTGTACTTTTTAGAGGCTGGCCCCGATTTCACGGAAAAGTTCACCTTTTTTTGTAACGTTCTGCTCGGTGCTGTGTGTGATGTTCAAGTTCGTAAAGTTTCAAGCGCTACCAATAACCATACAAAAGCAAGTGTTGCCATGAATATCAAGATCATCACTATTTATGGGCAGCATGCATTGTACAAGTGTGACGTCTGACATGATCCATAGCAGCACTTGAAGAGACGAGGGAGGATGTCATGGAGGAGAACAATCCAAATGCTAATGGTGATCGACAAATCGAAACACCTCCCGTATTGTACTGTAGCGTTTCAAACAAAAGCACATGTGTTTATGGCAATAGCGAGCGAGCGAGCGAGCGAGCGAGTGGGAACCAAGCAGAGACAAAGACGCGTTACAGGCCGGCCACTGTGCGCTGACAACACTGACGACAGTCATGCGTCAGGAGCTCGTCCGCACCATTCGCTCCGCGGCGCGTCGATTCCTTACAAAAGGAAGACGGGATCAACATTCCTGCTTGAAGTCCCAGACGTGTTCCTGTGAAGTCAGATGGGAGCTCGCTCTTGTCTTTTTTGCCCCCCCACAAAGATTGGACAGAAACGTTCTACTCTCAAATTAGTATCACAGAAAAAACTATGCAATCCATGACAATGTTATCATGTGTTTATTTTTGCTATTGCTAACTGTTTATCCACACATGTACCGCAAAATAAAAACACACGTGCTAAGCTAACATGCTAAGTATGTGTGTTTTGTTTATTTTGTAACTTTTGACTGGTGGCGCCCTTTTCTATTGGTATTCTTTCAATGTTAGCATGTTAGCATTGTTAGCATTTTTATGTATTTATTTTTTATTCATGCGATTGCTGTGTAAACGATAAGAGTTGTCACCCGTCCCGTTTTCCCCCAAAATTGTTCTCTCTTTTTTTTTAACCAGCTGTCCTGGGAAAATAAAAATCTCTCCCAGGACACGTTTTGTCGCGGAAAATGCCACAAGCTAATTTGATTTCCTTCATTCTGTAGTCAAAAATGTCCCGTGAACGACTGCGGAGCGCTAAAAAATACTCCTGCTCTCTCGAGGTGCACTTCGGATTACCGTCATTCTGGCACCGTTTGTGCTATCTGAAAAATTCCAACGATGTCTGAAAGATAAGACTTTGCTCTTTACAGAAAAAAAAAATGCTGTTATTACAGTAAATTAAAGTAAAGTCACAAGTGCAGAGAGAAACGGCGGGTGATTTTGAGACGTCACATTTTTACATCAATTTGAAGAAAAAATGTTAACAAGATGGCATGTGGCCTATAATCGACACTTTTTTTTATAGAACCGTTCACCAAGCCTGTGACTTTGTAGCACGTACGTAATTGTGTGAAATCTAATCTGCGTTGTTGGTGACGTTTTTCGAGAAAAATTATGCGTTGCCACGTTTGTAGCTTTAGAATGTGCACCTTGTTTGTACTTCACAGTGTGTGTAACTAGCTGAACATTCCAGTTAAGTTCATTTAAAATTATAAATAAAAAAAATAATTAATTAATTTTAAAAAAGTGCAACTAAAACAGATATAAAATATAATTCAAAATTTAAATACAAAAAATAAATCTAAGTGAAAATAAAAACAACAACAAAAATATATACATAAATAAATACAAATAATGATAATACAAAAATAAAAACGACTCAAAAAATAAAAAATAAATAAAAAAATAAATGTGTAAATAATTACAAAAATAAATATATAAATTGATTTAACTATAAATCACTAACAATGTTATTCAAATGAGGTCCAAGCATGTCTTGAGTTGGACTCACATTTTTAAATTTGTAAAACACAACTAGACTCCAGCCTCCTCCCATTTAGTATTACATTTATTATCGTTAAATGTTTACGTGGACGTGTCTGCTTCGTTGCGACTGGAAAAACGTTTCTAATGCGAACATTAGCTTAGCTGCGAAGCTAACGCTAGCATTTGTGTTTATTTTTTGTTTGTTTGCCTATCTATGCCGGTGACGTATAGTGAAAGGCACAACAATGAAAGGCAGGCAGAAAGTCCATCATTAACCTGTGTATCCACTTTTTTTGACTAGCGGTATGTTGTGAGATTTTTCTCATGTCAAATGTGTGCTTTGGCTCAATGAATGTCGCCAATCATGCTCACCGTACGTGGAGAGGCACACGGTGGAGCTCTTTGGCCCGTCCGCATGCGTGCTGTACAGACATGTGTAGCAGCCCTCATCCTGGATGGCCACAGGCTGGATGGTGAGCGTGCTGTCCGACAGGGAAGCGCTGAGCCACATCCTCCCCTGGTACGCCGACTCGATCATGGGGTCGCCCCTCTTGGCGTAGGAGGCCACTTCCGAGGAGAGCCCACCCGGGGCCGAGGCGTACCGCCAGCTGACCTGCTGCACCTTCTCGGGGAGGCCGTAAGAGCACGACAGGGTCGCTTTCTTCCCGCTAACTGCTGTCATGTTGCTGTCTGCTGTCACTGATGCTGCGAGGGGAACACGCATACACGGTCGGTAAATAGAAGACAAGAGGGAACCGCGGCTGACTTTCATTTGATTTATTGTATTCAAGTAAAGGTTCATTATAATTAGGGATGTAACGATATCCAAACATCACAATACCATATTATCACGATATTGAAAAAAAAAAAAAAAAAAAAAAGCTCATTCCAAAAACACACAATTTTGTGCTTGTGTACATTACAGCAATGAAAACTATAAAATATGTAAATATTATATATAAAAAATATATACGTTTCCCTTAATCTGACCGTTAGCATGGATTTTAAACACAAGAGCCAAAACATGCCTTGTGAAAATTAAACTGCACTAAGAAAACTTGCCACCAGAGGGTGCTAGAACCGCACAAATGGAAATCAACCTGACTTTTTTTTTTTAACAGATGTGCTGTTTTTAATATCATGACAACAGCGATATATTGTGGCAGTTTTCATATCACGATATGACGATATTGACGTTATCGTTACATCCCTAATTATAATTGAGAATGAATAATTAATGTTTAATTATTAAAATAAAATATTTTACATGCACACTTTTTTTTCATTTATTTATTTTTATTTATTTATTTATTTTTTAATCTCTTTTGTAACTTAACTCTTTGACCGCCAAAAACGATTAATGACAATTAGTAAAATCACGATGTATGCCATCATAAATGTTAAATGACAATCTACTTTTTTTTTTTTCCTTTTTTAAATTTTTTATCGTTGTTATGTGCAACGTCTGCCTGGTCAATGGGTGATGGAATCAAAAACACCAACTAACAATGGCCAGTAGATGGCAGCATTGTGTCTCTTTTCAATGGGCTGCCGGTGTATGGAATTACAATGAAACATGACGGAATCTGATGAAATCTGATGAATGCTCGTAATCGGCAAAATCGGCTGGCACTGTGGGGGGGGGGGGGGGGGGTTGTGTTGTTTTGATAAAGTGTGGCAGTAAAAAGAGTTAAATGACCCACTTATCTCTATGTTTTAAAAAAGCATGTGGCCCTTGAGCAAAAAATGTTTGTCTACACCTGCTCTTAACCGCACACTCAAAGTATGTAAGTATATTATTTCTCATGGGAAAAAAATGGCGTTGTCAGCTGTGAAGCATCAATTCCACAAACACAAGCTTTATCACATTTGCACGTCGTCATCCTGTTTTTGTTATTTTGCCTCCGCCCTGACCTTTTACACTTCTTTAACCTGTTGATTTATCCCCCCCCTGAATTATTTTGCCATGTCTACCGTCGGCGGCCGTGCTCTTGGGACCGCCCCTCCGGGACCGCTCCCGCGCAAATATTCTGAAAATATGAGCCCAGAACAGCAAGAAAATGAGTCACAGCTGTTTCTGCTTAGTGGTGTGAGCTCCTTTCTGCGTTTTATTAACATACCTGGCTGGGCCTCAGCATGCTCAAAATGAAAAACGTTTTCATCTGGCAGCCCCACAGAGTTGGGACATACATGACACATGATATGCGTGTGATGAGACTAAAAATGGACAACCGTCCATATACATTTTCAACGCTTTTTTCATCAATTGCCATGCGTTTTTTTTTTTTTTCCCTTTCTCATCGGATCTGTTGTTTTGATTGTATCCTGACTCAGAATGAAGAAAGGGATGAGGAGCACATTTTAGTCCGCTTTTCTTGGGCCAATCTGAAGCTTTTTCATACTCAAAGGAATGTGCTTTCGCTACCCATGAGGCCTTGCAGCAGATTGAGAAGCGTGGAGTGAAAACGCCTCAACTTCATCCTTTTCCTGTCACCATGAGCGTAACTCATTCGGACCTCAAAGCGAGACTTATTCCATGTGTTCTTGACTTGCACTTTGATTTCTGGCTTTAATCAACGTTCAATGATTGTCTTTTTGTTTAAAAAAATAAATAAACGCACTGATGAGGTTTCATTCAATCCAACGTATATGCAAAAAATGATGGAAATTTACTTTTGGAAGACACCCTGCAAAAGGAGCTAAAAGAAGTGGAAGTTGTAATATCTGCCCCTGATCAAAAAAGGGGAAAAAATAAAATAACAATAACAATAATAATAATAATAATAATAATAATAATAATAATAATAATCGATACAAAATAAATGACAGTGAGCGGTCATGGTAACAATTACAATATATATATATATATATATATATATATATATATATATATATAATCTATATATATTTTTTGTATTATTTTTATTTATTATTTATTATATATTTATTTATTTATTTATTTATTTATTCTATTTATTTATTATTATTTTTATTATTTTATTATTATTTATTCTATTTATTTATTTTCTCCAGTAATTGAGCTTTTATACGTTTTTTTGGACTGAGATGATGCCGTTTTATAATCCAGATTGTTCCACAAACTGACACCTTGAGAGTTGAAATACATCATTCTTTTTGTTTTGTTTTCTGTATTTAGGTTTGGAAAAACAAACAAACATCTGTTCCTCTTAATTTGTACTCACTTTGCTTTTTTTTAAAAAATTTGATTTGCGTGTTAATTGGTAAAATTTCATGATGGGCTTTATACATTATTTTAAGGTGGTTAAACTCTATCAATTCTAAAAAAAATTCTAAATTCTAAAAATCTAATGATCTTGGTCGCTAGTACTAATATTAACTCATTCACTCCCAAATACTTTCACTAAAGCAAACCCTTTGCTGGATTTTGACTACTTTTTCAAGGCCCACAGAGTATTGTGTTCTATTGCTATAAAACATGGAATCTACCAAAAGAAAAATTTGCATCTCTTTTTTCATCAGGGAAAAAAAATAATATTTCTATCTGTTTCCGTTTTGCAGCAATTGGCATTAGAATATACCTAAGTTTCATCACATATCTGTTTAAAACAGTGGGGGGAAAAAAAGAAGAAGTTTTTTGCAACATGGCTTCGTTTGAGCTCTTATACTCTGCTGCCACCTTCTGGCTGTTTTTGTAATAACTACCACTGCTTCAAGCGTTTTCTTCAGTTCAGAGGCTGCATCAAAGCCTTCTGTATGCTCTAGCATAAAAAAAACAAAAAACAAAAACAAAAACAAACAAAAAAACGTATAAATACGTCTTTGGGAGCAAATGAGTTAAATACACAAGCAAGCAAAATGTTGAAATGAATAGACATGCCACAATTCTTGCTTTACTCACCAGTGACGGTCAGGCAGGTGCGTCCTTGTTTGGCACCAGCTTGGACCAGGTGAAAGACGCACGTGTAGCATCCTTCGTCGCGGAAGCTCACTCTCTGGATGGTGACGGACGAGGTGTCCTTCGAGGACGGGGTGAGCTCCACGTGCTGCTGCCCGCTCACGCTGTCCCTGTTGCCCGGCTGGTAGCTGAGCAACGTTTGGTTGTTCACGTCCAGCCACTGCACCTGCCGCACGCCGTCGCCTCTGTCCTTCGAGAGGGCGCACGTCAAAGTGAAGGGCTTGCCCACGCCGGCCTGCACTCGCTCTGGTGCTGTCACCTTACCTGGGACACATTCCGCATGTTAGGCTCTGGATTTGGGTCCCAAAAACGCAGACGCAAATAAGATTTGAACTCTTTATTCGCATAACATCGAGAGGCGTAGAACAAACTTGACTAGACGAGAAACAACGAGAATGTATCGAGAATCACGAGCCGCTAAGCTAACTTGGGCGGTGGAGTTGCACAGAGGAACAGAGGTAATAATCTGACAAAAACCCACCCTTTTCAGACAGGCTTATATAGACAGTGAATCGATCTGATTGGCTGTGGCTAGACATGTGGGTAACAGGACTTGACAGGGAATTAGCTGATTGGCTGTCGACCAGATAAAGAGATTCAAAGATTCCTGACATCACATAGCGTGTTACCAGTTGAAACTAGATGCTGGTTACATCAGTTCAAAACAGACACTTGACCTCATGACCCTAGTCATGACAGTAAACATAACCCTTGATTGACCCTAGTCACAACAGTAGACATAACCCTTGCATGACCCTAGTCATGACAGTAAGCATAACCCTTGCATGACCCTAATCATGACAGTAAGCATAACCCTTGCATGACCCTAATCATGACAGTAAGCATAACCTTTGCATGACCCTAATCATAACAGTAAGCATAACCCTTGCATGACCCTTGTCACGACAGTAAGCATAACCCTCGCATGACCCTAATCATGACAGTAAGCATAACCCTTGCATGACCCTTGTCACGAAAGTAAGCATAACCCTTGCATGACCCTAGTCATGACAGTAAGCATAACCCTTGCATGACCCTAATCATGACAGTAAGCATAACCCTTGCATGACCCTAATCATGACAGTAAGCATAACCTTTGCATGACCCTAATCATAACAGTAAGCATAACCCTTGCATGACCCTTGTCACGACAGTAAGCATAACCCTCGCATGACCCTAATCATGACAGTAGGCATAACCCTTGCATGACCCTTGTCACGAAAGTAAGCATAACCCTTGCATGACCCTAATCATGACAGTAAGCATAACCCTTGCATGACCCTAGTCACGACAGTAAGCATAACCCTTGCATGACCCTAATCACGACAGTAAGCATAACCCTTGCATGACCCTAGTCATGACACCATATGCATGTGCATGTCAATAAATTATAATACAAAACAAAAATGCACCATCTCAACAATTTCCTAAAATCAAAAATTTTTTTCCATTATAAACAAATTCAACCATTCGTATTATCATGATGGATATTTACCGTGTAGTTTTGCCACCAGCAGAAGAAGCAAACACACCTGCAGACCTTTCCTACACGACGCCCGGATCATCATCATCTTCATCACTGATCATTTAACAGGGAAGATGAAGATCTGATGAAGAAAAAATGGCATTCGAATTCAAACGGCTAATGTTGCTATACGCCAGATGTGCCAACTTAAGGCAGACGTGTTTCCTAATTCTTCATTGAGCCAAGGCACTCATTTGACATTAGAAAAATATCATGACACACCACCAACCTAAAAGTCCAATTATAGTGAAAGAGTTTCTTCATACAGGTGTATTAGTAACCATATTGATATCTATAAAATAATGAAGTTGAAGCTAATTTGTAACGCTGTTTATTTAGACAACTGTGACATAAACTTTACATTAGATGGTGGTGGTGGACTAAATACCTTTGTTACTGTCATAATGATACAGAATAGCTACATAAACATGCTACAACAAACCATTTGGCCAAGAATTTAAATGCTTCAGTTTTTCAGGATCACAATTATTTTGGTTGCAAAAACATCTCAAAAGTCACTAAAACGCTATACATACCAAAAGTATACATACACAATGGACTTGTCTGGAGTAAATAAAAGAAGACACTCACTTCTTCTTGTGTCCGAACAACGTTTGAGGATGTTCTACCTCAGCAACATGTCAGATGTCGTTCCCAACATCACACAAAAGTCGAACAAAAGAGGCTTTTGCTTCGACGTGACTGTTTCCAATTGTGAGCACAAATGTTCAGCAGCAGGCTGAAGCTCCAGATTGGACCCACACAGAGGGGAGACATCAGAGGAGAGAGAACGCATGACGAGTTGGTACCGTTAGGTTGGACCTACAGCGCCCTCTAGCGAACGAGCTATTATTGTTGTCAAGTACACCAGACAGGCTATTTCCGGTTTTTTTCTTCTTCTGTGTACGCACCTACCGTATGTATGAAAAGACTTATTTGTTTATTATTTATTACAATAATTTGCGGCCTCTTTGATACTATATTCTTAGTTTATTTAAAAAAAAATATTTATGTGAGTGAGAAGAGAAAGCTCGCTGCCACACTTTGCAATACTGGCAATTATGAAGACACGTTTATTGAACGTGTGTGGAGGAGTTACTTCATGTTGCAACATCTATCGAGAAAACGGAAAAACAAAAAATCGTAATCGAAAACAAAAAATAACTCGCATACAAATGACAAGATTTTGTTAAGATGAACTTAATTATAAATTATATAAATATATGTAAACAGAAATGAAGATTCTTAGTACCACCATTTTGCGGATTTTTTTTTTTTTTTGTGTACAGTTAATTTGGTCTAACTCTCCTATTTATGGGTGCACTGTAATTCCACTTTCGAACATCAGATGTGGGTACACTTATTTAGCCTGAGACCATATTTGAAAGCACAAAACCAGAAGTTGGATGTCAGTACAGTACAGCACAATAATTTTTGTTGAAAAATAGTGACTGTTTACCAACTGCAATTATTTTTTAATCATCATATATATAATTTTGTATATTTTTATGAAAAATTCATACATTTAAAAACGAACTTTGCCAATGGTCAACTGAAGATGACATCACCCGTGCTCAGGAAACAGGTAACGACCAATCACGGCTCAGTTTGCTGAACAAGCCCAGAAAATTTCCTCAGCACATGTGATGTCATCTTCAGTCAACAGCAAGTGGAAATGTGTTTTTAAATATAATAATTGTAGATGAAAAATAATGAAGTTATCAAATTAATTCTGGACGAAATATTATTTATTATTTACTTATTGTGAAGGTGGGTTTAGTGTAAATATTTAGTCCCGCCCTTTGTGTCCCTCATCAAAATCTTCAGTCATTGATGGAGAGTAATCTGATGGCTTCCACTCCCTCAATGACACATTGCACTTGCTTGGCGTCATCCTTGTCCATGACAGGCGCCATCTTGACCAGCAGGGGATTGTAGGGTCCGTTGTGGGTGTCCGTGTTAATGGTCTTGGCTTCGACTCGCTGCCGCGTCAGCAGCTGCAGCTGCCGATTCTCCCCGCACAAGTTCTCGCCGCGGCGCTTCAGGGCCTCCCGGTGGAGCTGCGCGCAGTTGTAGCGCTTCATCAGCTCCGGGAACTCGTAGATCGGCGACGGCTCCACCGCCGTCGTCTCTGAGCACAGCGCGAATTCGCCGGCGGCCACCTGCTCCTCCTTCTGCCCATCTTCCAAATGGCGACACATCTCGGCCACCTTCAGGAGCCGGGCGCCCTTGGCGATGAGCAACCGCAGGCTGTTGGCGGCGGCGTTGCTGTGCACGCTCATCTCCTTGATCATCACCTGGATGGGAACGCGGTTGCGGGACATCTGGCTGAGCAGCATGTGGATTTTGGCCTTGGCGGCGTTGCGCGCCGCCGTCAGCTTGGCCGTCATGGCGGAGTTGCTCTTCTCGGTGGCCTCCAGCCGGGCCTGCTGCTCGATGATCGTGTTGTAGAGCGCCACGCCCTTCTTGGACGTGACCACGGAGACTTGTTTCTTGGCTTCCATGCGCTCCACGTTCTCCATCTCGTGGAGGTAGCGCTTTTCGGCCTTCTGGTTCTTGAGGACCTTCACGTTCTGGTCCAAGAAGCACTCCTCCACCTCGAAGGCCTTCCTCTTCTCGTACACCGAGTGCGCCTCCATGGGCTCGCTGTACAGCATGTGAATGGTGGCCAAGGCCTGCCGGTGGTGACGTTCCAGGTGGATCACCGTGTCCTGGAAACCCACCCGTGACTGCAGGAAATATTTCGCCATTCTTTCGCTCAGCAAGTCCATCCTGTGGTCTAAGATGTCCTGGCCCATGTCCCACTGCTCCACCAGGAACTTCAGCCGCTTTTCCTGCATGGCCCGCAGACGCTCGACTTGCTCGCGGTGCATGCGCCACACCTGCGCCGAGAGCCGCTCGCCGTCCTGCACGCAGCACACGAAGCGCTCCGTGGCGTGGGTCAGGTCCTGATCCCGCCGCTCAAAAGTACGCCGGAGCGCCACGATGTCCTCCTTGAGCTGCTCACAACGGTTGGCGCGCAGGCCGACGCGATAGGTGTGCTTCAGCGTTATGGCGTTTGACACCGTGTAGGCGTCCTCCTTCTTCAGCTTTTCCCTCATGATATGCGGGCGCAGGCTGGGGTCATCC
Source organism: Festucalex cinctus (assembly GCF_051991245.1). Taxonomy (NCBI): domain Eukaryota; kingdom Metazoa; phylum Chordata; class Actinopteri; order Syngnathiformes; family Syngnathidae; genus Festucalex; species Festucalex cinctus. The sequence goes on from NC_135421.1 coordinate 28,729,368, forward strand.
TTTGCCCCTTTGCCCTTCTTTCCCTTCTTCTTGGGCATCTTGACTTTCTGTTGTTGTCGAACGATTTGAATCGGCAGTGAAAATGTGCTGCTCCAAATGTCTGGACTTGCACTGAAATTGGCTGCCTCACAGATGACATCACTCCCTGTCATTTAGTGTGATGCATTAGAGGGAAAAGGAGGTCTTTGGCCCAGTGATGCAACATTATCTTGATGATGTAATAACTTTATGCATATGAGCACAAATGATTATGGGCACAAATGGTTATGGCATCCTTAAGATACTTAAAGAGTTTAATGAACCTAACATGAATGTCTTTGGAATGTGGGGAGACACTGAACTTTGCTGATTATTTATTTATTTATTTATGAATAAAATGAAAATGAAAAATAAACACGTTAAACTTATCTAAATACATGAATAAAATGTTGATTGATGATGATTTGAAGTTTTATTTTTATGTATTTTGTTGTTTTTTTAATATATAAAAATGTATTACAGAACATGACATGACCGAATAGGCTATGACGTATGTCTGACGTACACGCGATGGTACGTCTGAATCATTGGCAATATTTTTAGATTGTATTTTCTTTATTATTTTAATATAAAATACGTTTAAATCAAACACAATTTGATGGACAATTTCATTACAGCGTTGCAGCTAAATGAACCTCTAACAAGAGCTACTCGTCCTCCCTCCTGGTGTTTTAATGTAGCCAACTACTCTCACGAAGTAACACGAGCTGTACCTCACCATTACGTAAATATGTTCGAAACAATGTATGTTGTACATACTAATTAAAAATATGAAATATGAGGATCTAAAAAATATATATATCAGTAAAAAAAATGTTTCCTGTACGTCATAGATAAGCGACGGAAGTTCGCCGTAGAGCCGTCACGATGACGCTGCTTATAGGCGACCCTTGTAACTTGACGCACTAACATCTCGTCCATTATGAGTGAAATATATGTTTATCGTTCAAGGATAGATATTGCTTTTTATGCCAGCATGATCTGAAAAGCGTCTCCCACCCTCGTTTAGATGCACATCTATTATTTAGTGGAGTGACGGCCTTTAGATAGATGTAACGTCATGTCGTTTTTGGTGGATTCCGTGATCATGTTCACGTCTCAGGTACCGTCAAATGGCAACAGTATATTATTTTGATTCATTTCGTCTATTTAAAAAAAATATAATTCAAAATGTAATTTTTTCACTCTTTGTGTGACTTAAATCATGAAGCAGGAACATTTATGTTCGTTTTTTTAAATTATTATTTAAAATAATTGTCAATGACACTTTATTACACAACTTTATTTTGTATCTTATTCGATGCGCTTGAAGGTGCTGTTCTTTGGGTTTGGCTGGCTATTCTTCATGCGACAGCTTTTCAAAGACTACGAGGTACATTGAAAGTCTTGGTTACAGTATGTCGACATTTGTTTCTGATATTAAAACTTGTGTTTGTGTGCATTGGCAGGTGCGTCAGTATGTGGTGCAGGTGGTCTTCTCTATCACCTTTGCTTTTTCATGTACCATGTTCGAACTCATCATTTTTGAGATTCTGGGTGCCTTAAGTAGTAGGTAAGAACATTACGTTTTCGTTTTCTTAATGCGCGAGGCAGGGCACATACTCGACTAATCGACGTTGTGTCTGCCCATCAAGTTCCAGATACTTCCACTGGAAGCTGAATCTCTATGTGATTCTGCTGGTCCTCATCTTTGTGGTGCCTTTCTACATTGGCTACTTTGTGGTTAGCAACATCCGCCTGTGTAAGTGCATTCGCCAAAACGGTTTGATTGGTGTGGCGCACACACTGCACTGTATGCAACACAAAAAAAAATAAAAAAAAATGTTTGTGTTGCAGTGCACAGACAGCGATTGCTGTTTGCGTGCATGGTGTGGTTTACCTTCATGTATTTCTTCTGGAAGCTGGGCGACCCTTTTCCAATCCTCAGTCCAAAACATGGTGAGTCAGCATGCCATCATCTTGACAATAACAAAGTATATATGTAAATGTGTTATTATATGGTCTGTAGGCATTCTGTCCATTGAGCAGCTCATCAGTCGTGTCGGTGTGATAGGAGTCACCCTAATGGCGCTCTTGTCTGGCTTTGGTGCTGTCAACTGTCCCTATACGTATATGTCCTATTTCCTTAGGTAGGTCCTAACTCTTTTGGCTCTGTTATTTATTGTATTTATTTATCATGTATATTTTAATTAGTAGTTAATACAGGCCTATGGTTAATTTTATTGGAAACTACTGAGTTAGAGGATTTCAAATTTGATTGATCTTACTTTAAATGATATGATTTTTATTATTATTACAATATATAATTATTATTCTATTATTATTTACAGGAATGTGACCGACAGTGACATCCTCGCTTTGGAGCGGCGGCTGCTTCAAACTATGGACATGATTGTCAGCAAGAAAAAACGGTAAGGCCTAGTAAGAAATTTGCATCTTTTATTTTTGAAAATTCTGGAAAAAAAAAAAATGCTTACGACATAAATGAAATTGATGTGCAGCATCGCCATGACGCGAAGGCAGATGTACCAACGCGGAGAAGACCAGAACAAGCAGACGGGATTGTGGGGGATGATCAAGAGCGTCACCTCAACGCAAACAGCCAGCGAAAGTATCCAACAGTTGAAATACTTTTTTTTTTTTTTTTTTGACAAAATGGCTTCCAGACCGTGTGACTTACCCGTTTGCTTTTCTTCCACGCAGACCTGTCTCTCATCCAGCAGGAGGTGGACGCTCTGGAGGAGCTCAGTCGACAGCTTTTTCTCGAGACTGTGGACCTGCAAGCCACTAAGGTACGACACACACGCGTATGGATTATGATTAGCATATTTCATGCACAAGGAAGATTCTGCAATGCCATTTAGGTCTGCAGCTGTTGAATATTTTTTTTTACAATCGACTATTCCCGAATCTTACCAGGAGCGCATTGAGTACTCCAAGACATTCCAGGGGAAATACTTCAACTTCCTTGGCTACTTCTTTTCCATCTATTGCGTGTGGAAAATCTTTATGGTGAGCACGTACAGTTACATGCCGATTTGTAATAATATTTTGAATCGTGTGGTTGAAACCTGGTTGTCCATCCACGGTAGGCCACCATCAACATTGTGTTTGATCGAGTGGGAAAGACGGATCCGGTGACCAGGGGCATTGAAATAACAGTCAATTACTTGGGCATCCAGTTTGACGTAAGACCGCAATTTTCACTCTTACGTGACATGACTACCCCCATGTGGACAAAATGTGACACTTCCGTTTGTCTAGTACAACTTTATGAATTCATCCCAAATGTGATTTCCAGACAGATTTTTTTCTCACTGTGCTGTGCAATGGAAACAGAAAAAGACCCAATTCTAAATCACCAAATTTCACAATTTTTTCATACACCATGTACAAATTTAGTAGTGACTAAAGAGTAATTTCATATTCTTAAAGTTTTCGCTGCCATTTTATTCCAGTGTTTCTGCAGGGTCTAAAAAAAATACTTTCATTCTAGGCCTTAAATGTAAATATCCATATTTTCATCCCAGGTCTAAAATTTTATTCACCCAAGTCTTAAAATGTACATTTGCTGCGTCCATTCTGAGAAAAGAAACGACATGCGTGCGCTGCCTGCAAATGTCATATTCATACTTTCATTTTAAACCACAACCTTAATTTGATAAAAAACGAAGACATTTAAGGATCTACAGCAGAGGTGCCCATATGCAGCCTGTTTTGCATGTCTCCCTCCTCCAGCACAGCTGAATCCATTGGTCAGCCCATCAGCAAGCTTTGCAGAAGCCTGATAACGATCCCGATCATGACTCAGGTGTGTTGGTGGAGAGAAACATGGAAAACTGGCTGGATAGGGGCTCTCGAGGACCGGACTTGGGCACCTCTGAGACCTCAACATTTAGCGCATTTTTAACAGTACCATTTGTAGTTATTAATACTAAATATTGTTATGTTCCACTCCCAGGTGAAGTTTTGGTCCCAGCACATCTCCTTCATCTTGGTCGGCATCATCATCGTTACGTCCATACGAGGTTTACTCATCACCCTCACAAAGGTAAAATGGAGTGTGGCCCCTGAAGGACTGTAAAAACAACTCAAATGGCCACTTTGTTTCTTCATTGTAGTTCTTCTACGCGATATCGAGCAGCAAATCTTCCAACGTCATCGTGCTGGTCCTTGCTCAGATCATGGTGAGTTTCTTTGACTTGTCTTTAAGAGCACAGCAGTGATCTCATGGGGGTGTGTGCGTGCGTGTGTGTGTCGAAGGGCATGTACTTTGTGTCGTCGGTGTTGCTGATGCGCATGAGCATGCCGCTGGAGTACCGCTCCATTGTGACGGAGGTTCTGGGAGAGCTGCAGTTCAACTTCTACCACCGCTGGTTCGACGTCATCTTCCTGGTCAGCGCGCTGTCCAGCATCCTCTTCCTCTACCTGGCCCACAAGCAAGCGCCCGAGAAGCACATGGCACTGTGACCCACACCAAACAAACAACCAAACAAACAGCCGCCATTTTCTTTTGTATCATTGCAATGGCTCCAACCGCCGTGAATTTCCTGAATCAGGAATTTGAAAAGCGGACAAAGTGTGGAATAAAATGATTGTATTTGATCTTTGTTAAAAAAAATTTTTTTTGTGCGACAATTTATTATTCTTTTTTTGGTCTTAACACACTGGAGCTGCTTTGTTTTTATGTCACTTTTGTTTATGACTTTCTTTTATTTCACCATGCATTTCTAAAGCATTCAATAAAAGCAGCAGTCTTTGTGAAGAGAGAACCGTTTTCTCAGAATCTATTGTTAATATTTGGTTTGGCAAAGTTGCAATATTGATTGAAATAACATTTATTGTATTATCACTCAAGCTTATTTAAAAGGGAAATCAACTCCCCCCCCCAAAAAATTCTTGACAATAATATGTTCAATGCAGCCCCACTAGTCTACGATATTTTGGTTATATTGTGTTAGTGGAATATGATTTAAGCAGAAAAATCCGGCAGTTTTTCTGCAGAAGACGGCCATTTTGCCACTTGCTGTGGCGAAAATGACATCACAGTTGCTCAGGTCTCAAGGTAACGACCAATCACAGCTCAGCTTCAGAAAACAGCTGAGCTGCGATTGGTCGTTGCCTGAGTCCTGACCAATTGTGATGTCATCTTCAGTCGACGGCACGTGGCAAAATGGCCGCTCCCTCAGATGGTTTAAAAACGGCTGGATTTTGCTGCATAACTCATATTTCACAAATGTAATAGTCATAAAGGTCATTTTAGAGGTCACATATAACTTATTGTCAAGAAATGTTTAGGGTTGACCTCCCCATTAAAAACAAACACTTTTTTTTAATATGTTGCGCATTTGTGCAATATGAATTAAGTGGACTTAAGCGCCCATTTTTATCCATCTCAGGAGGCGGCCATTTTGCCACTTGCTGTCAAGCCCAGAAAACATTCGTTACAACGTTCATCAGTTTGAACATTAACAATCTTGCCTTTGTAGTGGATTCATTTATATTTGTTCTTCATCAATATATTTTGTTTATATTTACATTTGACATATTGCCCAATTGGGGTTTACAATAAAAAATATTGAGAGTTGCAATTAGTTAACATGTAAACATAGGTTATCTGTGGAAAAATTGATACCAGGGAGGATATTATAGATGTTTGTTTATTTTGTACTGATGAGGATTGTTGTTGTTGCTTCTCAAAGTCTTTCATCCATACTATGAGAAGATGAAGATGAAGATGAAGATGAGGTCTGCAAGAAGAGAAACAATTATCATCTTCGGGATTTTAGTGTGATTGGTTGGAATCAGCCGCTTTGCTATTTCTGTTGATTTCACTGTGTCGATAAGCTAACATTGATTGACAGCAATGATCGACGTTCCGTTCGGCACCTTCATCTTCATCTTGCACATTTCTAAAACGGAATTTCCGTAAAGCCGCTCACCCTCTCTCTGACCGGCGCGGTCTCCTGGTCCTCGCTGTGGACTTGAGCCCGCGACGTGTTTCCGAGCAGCTGGCGCGTGACGGGCGTCCCTCGGGCCTTGAGCCGGTCGTAGACGCTCTTGGCGGCCACCAGCATCTCCAGCCTGCTGCCCGTGTCGCGGATCATGTCCACCACCTCCTCATGCGTGCGTTGCTCCACGTTCTGCCCGTTCACCTCCACCACCATGTCGTCGTCCTCCAGGCCGGCCAGGTCGGCGGCGCCGCCCTTCACCACCTGAGACGGATGACGCCGGGTGATGTCGCCCAAAATAGCTTGCCCGACTTTTCCTTTTAGTTGTCGTACCTCTTTAATGTACTGGCCAAACACACCCTGGATGCCGTTGAGATGAAAACCATATCCGGCGGGCGTCTTCTCCATCTTACACAACTTTGGTTTCAGCTCGACTTCGTCATCCTCTTTCCTCTCCTGAGCAGGCGTGGGCGGTTTAAATAGGGCGGGGAAGGCGGTGGCTTCAGTGTAACTAGGCGGAGCAAGAGAGACCTTCTTCTCCTCCCAGAACAGCATAGGTGACACTTTACCCTGCGCTGACAGAAATTGCGTAGCACTTAGCGGAGCATAAACATGCAGCATGGCCCAAGTTGTTCATCGATATCTGATGTATGAATTGCTGTCATTGGTAAATACATTTATTGATTAGCTCATTCACTCCCAGCCATTTTCATTCATGTTCGACTGCTATCAAAACATGGAACCTACCAAAAGAAAAATGTGCCTCTTCTTTCATCAGGGGAAAAAAAAAAAAAAAAAAAAAAAAAAAGTACAGTATTTTTCTTTGTTTTGTAGCAATTAGCATTAGAATTAGCTAAGTTTCATCATTATTCACAACCCTGTTGAAAATACTGGGAAAAAGAGCTTGTTGCAACATGGACCTGGTTGATCTCTTATACTTTGCTGCCACCTGCTGGCCGTTTTTTTTTTTTTTTTATTTTTTTTAATTGTAATAAGTACCATCGCTTTAAGCGACCGCTTCAGGTCAGAAACTGCATCAAAACCTTCATACAAAAACTCTAGCATACAAAAACCTAAAAAACGTATAAATACGTTTTTGGGAGTGAATGAGTTAATATAAAAATAAGTAAGTTGAGTTAGTCTTAGTTTATTTTTTATTTATTAATTTTTTTTTTTACCTCAAAGTAATTAAAATGTACTATACATAGGCTACTGTAGTGCAGTATATGTACTGACGTATAATATAATTTTATTTTATTGTAATGGCACAATAAATTATCACATTTTTTTCTTTCTGATGACTGTCTTCGTGAAATTACAAAATTCTACTATTTTAAAGTATTCTTCAAACTAGTCTATTATATTAAAAAAAAAAAAAAGATAATGAGCGTTGTGATCTTTATGAAGGCTGATTTTTTTTTTCTTTCTTTTTTTTGATACAGTTGGATCCCATTAGTGTGTGTAAGCGTACATGTGTCAGAGTGTGATCTCACCTGAGCATACATGAGGTCGGTGTCCTTGTCCACCACCAGCAGGCAGCAGTTGTTGCCGCTCTGCCTGATGGCGTCCACCACTTGCTCGTGAGCGCTTGCGTCCATTTCTTGGCCGTCCACGGCCACCAGCCTGTCCATGTCCTTGAGACCGCCCCTCTCCGCCGGACTGCCTCGGTCGATCTCCGTGATCACGTGACCTGCGCGCACGGACAAGCTCGAGGTCAGCGTTCCCTCATTTCCGTGGCGACGGGCGAACGCAAAGCAACCCGCCTGCCACGTTGGCCTCCTCCTTGAGCAGGAAGCCGTAGCCGCCGGGCGCTTTGGTCAAGTTGACGATGCGAGGCTCGCGAGGGAGGCATTTGGTCGTGGCGAGGTGAGCGGCGAGCTTCACGTTCGCGTCGCGGTAGTGCCGGTCCGTCTCCTCGTCCGCCAGCAGGAACATGAGGCTGCCGCCCGCCGTCTTGACCTTGTCCACCACTTGCTCGTGCGTGTAGCTGTCGATATTCTCGCCGTTGACTTCCAGCAGGCGGTCGTCGGTGTTGACGCCGGCCCGGTCCGCCACGCTGCCCGGGACCACCTCAGACACGAACACGCCTTGCTCACCTGAATACGGTCCGAGAGATGTTATGTAGATGTGTGCAAACGTAGGTCAAAATGTTGGGTACGCCTGCAGTGTCGCATGAAATGTAGGAAGTTTTGAAGAAGTATCATGTGTCGCGACCAAAAAGAAATAACCAATTGGGGACTTTTATTTTGAAATGCATTTCAAGACAGGATTTGGGAGCAGCTATCATGACTGTTTTAACAACTGATTTGTAGTGGTCATATTTGGACATCATGTAGTTATGACCTGAAAAAAATATTAATTTTGTCCAAACAAATATATATTTTCTAAGGGTGTCAGGCAGGCGATTACAATTTTCAATCACATTACTTCAATAATTAACTCGCGATTAATCACAAATTTTATATCTGTTCTCAATGTACAATAAAATATTTTTCCAAGTTTTCATAATCATATAGTGGAAAAACAATGTTAAACTAATAGAAATATGTCTGTATCCTTTAGTCATTGATACAATAATTTCATAATAATTCATAAAACTGAGTTCAAATGAAAAATAATGTACTGTAGGCATATTGTAAAAAAAAAAAAAAAAAAAAGTGTGATATTGATTTGCGTTGAGGTTATTTTGCTGCCACTAGATGGCATAATTGCATTTGTAAGACGGTGACAGCTCAATGTATTTGTCTTTTCACATTAAGAGCTATCTAATATTTTACATGAAGTAACTTGTGAAATTCTGCACATTTTTAAAATTGTAAAATATAACTTGACCCCAGTCTCTAATACATATTTTTATTAAATGTATTATGCATTGTGACTGGAATCCCCCCCAGTAGACTTTCCAAGGTAAGGGGCGGTCTGACAGCACTAATATTTTGATTATAATTTTACTTATGTGGCTAACTTGTTTTATTTAGATGTCTTATTGTGAACTTCATAATCTGAATTAAATTGAAAATATTACGTAGTGTGACCAAGCATCACCTGAAAGGTTTCTATGATAGATGCATGTCGAGAATAAAAATTTGATGTTTTTTTTTTTTTTATATAAAATTAACTGCGCTGGGTCTGGTAAAAATCCTTATCCGTGAATGACAGATGAAAATTAAGTGTAAATAACGTACCGGCTGGTGAGTTTGAAGCTGTCACCTTTGATTGAACGAAGAGAGAATCCGTAGCCTGCGCCAGACTTGACCAGGTAGCAGAGTCTTGGTTTTGGAGCCTGCTGGCCGTTAGCGTTGACTGCTGCTGGCGTGCGGTGAGGCTCACCCAGGTTCACCCCTTGCATCTTGGCCTGCTTGTAGGACGCTTCGTCCAGCGTGTGGAAGGCGACTGTGGCCCCGCTGCTTTTCACCAACTCCACTACCTGACCTCGCAAAAGGTGTACGTGAGCGGAATGAGGCTTTCCCAAAACGGGGTATGACACCACGGGCTGGCTCACCTCAAAATGGGAAAGCCCGTCGACAAATTTGCCGTTCACTCTGACGACACGGTCCCCGTCTTTCATGCCGGACAGCTCGGCCGGACCTCCCAACTCCAGGCAGCGGATGAGGTGACCCTCCTCGCCGTGCTCGATCCTCAGGTAGAAGCCGAACGGTTGACCCGGCCTCTTGGTTATAGAGATCACCTTTGGCTTGTACTCAGCCATGTCCTGTCACAAGCAGACATGACGGAAGTTTGAAGTGTCTCAGTCTACATGTGATCATCAGATTTTCATTAAAGTAACGCAAAACCCAAAGAAATGTTCGAGATAAAAAGTGAATCGTCGCTACGAGCTTCAAAGAAGCAGTTAATGGTTAATCACTTTCTCGGTGATGACTCAGGTTGAAAAGACAAGTTGCACTTTGAACTATATTGCCACCGTCATCCACATTATTACATGTCAGATGTTATTATTGTCAAGGATGGCGCTCGTTGATGTGCACGTGCGCAATGATGACAAAACAGTCGCGGGTCAATCTCGATCAGCAGGGAGCTCACAAACACCAGGGAAATTCTTTTTAGATTTTCATTCAATTCAATTCAATTTCATGTTGTTTTTTTTTTTTTTTTTTAATAACATCACCAATTAATAAAAACAGAGGAAATAAATATATATTTTTTTTAAACTTAAGATTATTAATAATATATTTAAAAAAAAAAGTATATTTATATACTTTTTTTTTTTAACATAAAAGATGCATCAACGACAACATAAGGACAACCTAATTTTGGGGCAAATTAATCCAAGTTGCGGGTCGGATCAATTTTTCATCAAAATTGGGTTATTTTTGTTCCATTAGTTTTAAAGTGGAGATCATTTATAATGAACAGCAAAGATAAGATAAACAAAGGGGAAAAAAAATATCTATCCACATTTCAATTTAAATAAATGAAACAAGTGACATAATGGCTGGTGGAACAAAATCAAACAAAGGACATGGATAAGTAGGGCTTTTTTTTTTTTTTTTTAACACATTTTGATAGCACCAAAGAATAAGAAAGAAACAAAACAAAAAAGCCCACTTTTTTTTTTCCAACAAATGTCACTTTGTGTCATAACTGTCAAGAGATGGACAATAAAAACTCAACTTACCAGTTCACGTCTGTGCTCGGTCACCGTCCCAAAAGAAAGAGCTAACCTGTCACTGCTTCAGCATTATTCCTCATGCATGCCTCCTCCTCCTCCTCCTCCTCCTCCTACAGATGTTCTCCAAGGGAACTTTGATGGCTCAAAGGTGAACCTAAAGGTTGAGTTATTTAACAGTGCAAGGTAGGAGTGCCTCGATAGACTTGGGAAGAAGGCTGCAGCCATAAAGTTGGCTTTGGGTTTGTCTGACAGGTTGCGAAAACGTCATGTACAAGCATACACGCTCTTGAAACTGACTTGACTTGTTAGTGGAAACGGTTCAAACAGTTGCGTTGACCAAAAATGTGCAAAAAAAAAAAAGAAAAGTGAAATAAAAACAGATATACAAAATCAAATAAAAAATATATAATATAAATTGAAATAAAGCAACAAAAATATAAATAAATAAATACATACATACATAAATAAATAAAGGAGGAAATAAATACAAATAGAATAATGAAAATTTTTTGGGTTGATTTTATTGCCATATATATTTAATTTTAGAGTTATCTTTTTGTATCCATTTTTATTTTCCCATTTGTTTATTTTTTATTTTAGCAGTTTTGGTCCGGGGCGGCACGGTAGTCGAGTGGTTAGCACGTCCGCTTCCCAGTTCTGAGGTCTCCGGTTCGAGTCCAGGCTCGGACCTTCCTGGGTGGAGTTTGCATGTTCTCCCCGTGCCCGCGTGGGTCTTCTCCGGGTACTCCGGTCTCCTCCCACATTCCAAAGACATGCATGGCAGGTTAATTGGGCGCTCCGAATTGTCCCTAGGTGTGTGCGTGTGAGTGTGGATGGTTGTTCGTCTCTGTGTGCCCTGCGATTGGTTGGCAACCAGTCCAGGGTGTCCCCTGCCTACTACCCAGAGCCATCTGAGATAGGCGCCAGCACCCCCCGCGACCCTTGTGAGGAATAAGCGGTCAAGAAAATGGACGGATGGATGGATGGACAGTTTTGGTCCTCCATAGTTTGCAGCCAAGTTGCAGCACACTCAATTTTGTTTCAGTTTATAAGACGTGCTTAGTGTCATTTCCTCACAGTAGATACAATTGTTAGCAATCAATTAACTGATCATCCCAAATATATATATTTTTTTAACCACTGAATAATTAGTCATTACTGCTCAGTGAAAAACATGCATCTGAATTTTGTGATTTTTTTTCCAAATAATTTTTTGTTTGGTTGACTGGACAGCGATGACAAACAATAACAATCTGTCAAATTAACTTTTTTTTTTTTTTTTTTAAGTTATTTATAATTAGCTTAATTGTTCTCATGCTTGTATTATGTATATTAATCTTATTTATGTATAATATTATTTAACTGTACCAATCTTGTGTCAACAAAGAAGAACAATGTAAGAAGAAAGGCGTGGACATTGATTTGTGGGAGTGCAAAGTAGACAGTGAAGTACGATGCATGTTGTCTTCCAGGCAGATTTACGGTTTCGACACTCTGTAACTGTGGGAGAGTCCTTAAGCTATAAAAATCTAATTATGATTCCTCAGCTAGTTGGGATGGGACAAAGGTGATACAATCAGCTAAGGCCTGGAAAAAAAAAAAGTTTATATATGTAGGATGACAACAATTCTGACATTTCTCTATAAATGTAACATCGGTACAACAAATGTTTGATCCAAAGCTAAAGGTCGTATTTTTGTAAGGACCTCGAAGGATTTGAATGTGTGGAATGTAGTTCATATTAGGTATGTTTGTTCAATTTCTACCGTATGGTGGAGTCGGTTGGTCGCTGGCTACGCTTCGGGTGTAGGTTCGGGCGCAGGTTCGGGCGTAGCTTCAGGCGGAGGTTCGGCGGGTGCAACTTCGGGTGTGGGTTCGGGTGCGGCTTGGGGTGCAACTTCGGGTGCAGCTTCGGGTGCAGCTTCGGGTGCAACTTCGGGTGCAGCTTCGGGTGCAGCTTCCGGTGCAGCTTCGGGTGCGGCTTGCGGCGCAGCTTGGGGCGCAGCCTCGGGCGTAACCTCAGCGGTTGCCTCGGCCTCGCCCTCGGCCTCCTGCGACGTAAGGCCTGTGATGCATTTTGGAAACCACTTAAGAGTAGCAGAGCCCGGCTCACCCCATTCGCCTTCGGCCCTGTCCTGTGGAGGGAGAGTTATGAAGACGTTTAGAATATGCTTCATGTTTTTGTTATTTGCATTTACTTCTAAAATAAACAAGATAATTTATCGTATTCAACTGTCTAAAATCTAACGAGACCCTCATCTTGTAAAAGAAAACCTGAATAAAAAATTCCAGTCTCGGTGGTTTTGTGTCCTCGTTGTCCTCGTCTCCCATGAAGTTGACTTTGTTTGGCTAAAACAAATGACGGATGGTGCAATCTGACAATGATGTAATTAACCTTGAAGTTCACATTTAATTTCTTTGGAGGTTGTTTTGGGCTCTTTGGTTACCATTTGTATTATTCAATTTAGAAGCATTTTTTTCCTCCATCGGTCATGTCAGTGGGTGCTGGCTCCTGTCCCGCGGATTTTCATTTCTGCATGTGCAACTGTAGGCAAAGGAACATCAAGATGCTTGGAGATGTTCTTATAGACTTTACCTTTAAACATGAATGTCTATAATTTTCTTACTAATCTTTTGAATCATATTGCTCTTTCGCTGCCTCTAGTTCATATTTACATATTTAGTATGGTTCACACTATGTCAACAAACAGCAGAGTTACTACTCACAATTTCAAAAGGCCGACATGGTCAAATTATTTTCCAATCTTTTCTAAGGGTGCCATTATTTTTGTTAAGCCCCGTTTAACTCTTTGACCGCCAAAAACGTTGAATAACGATTGCTAAAATCACGATGTATGCTGCCATAAACGTTAAACGACGTCATCTACGTTTTGTTTTTTTTTAAATCAATGCGAAGTGGCCAGCAGATGGCAGAATTATAACTATTGAATGGACTGCCATTGTATGAAATTACAATGAAACATGACGGAATTGGATGAAATCTGATGAAACGGAACGTTTTCAAGGATAACGTGAATGATTAAAGCCTTTGTCACATTAAACCTAATTCGCAGAGCACCACTAAACAAAAAATATTAGTAGAGAAAACGTATCGTTTTGCAAAAGGTTCGTTTCATCTCATTTTTCAATTTCCGCTCAATTGTCACTCAAATGACTTCTTTTCAAATGGTGATTAATAAAGAACGGAATAAGGTAGAAACATACTTTTTTTTTCTAATAAAAGAATGGATGCGATCTTTCATATGGTACCCACGTATATGTATATATAGTAAAAGAACAATATTCTGCGTTGAAAGGTGAGTTAAAATGCTCAAAATTGGCTGGCACGGTGGGGTTGTTTTTTGATAACGTGTGGCAGTAAAAGAGTTAAAGAGTATGTTTTTAAAAAATATAAAAGCATGATCTGATTTTTATTTTATTATTACTTTTGTCAGATTAAAAACAAATATATATATGACCACTGTGGGGTTTTTCTTTCATGGACAGAAGAGGACCAACAATTTTGTCCACCTGTTTATAAAGAAGGCAAATGCACACGGAACAACCTGGGGAAAAATATTATCTCAAGACAGCAGCAGCGCCTGCTCTGCTTGTATTTTTTAACATTCTCCTCGATGGTAATTGGCTGTGTTGTTGATGCACTTGCTGGTGTTCAGACACAACACAGACGTAATGAGTAAATGTGCTGTTGCGTGTGCTTATTACCTGCTCTATTTGGTGATATTCACCATGCTGCTCACAGCCAATGTCAAATATGTACTTTCCTGGACCAGACGGCTACAAGGCAACAACAAGAACTTGATTATTATCAACAATTTGACAAATTAACAAAAGTACTCATCATGCAAGTGAAGATATTTCATGGAAAGTGTCATTTAAAAAGTGAGCGTCACGATATTGGTGCATTTTATACACCAGTGAGTGTATTTTGTACCATTGACATGAAACAAACTCACGGTATTGTTGACAAAGTTACTGCTGTATCTGTGGTTGGCGTGGATGAACTCTCCGACAGACTCAATCTTGCCATTCGCCCACATCCCAGTGTACACTGAGCCAGTGTCATGGTAGCGATAGGTGCCCTCGCCGTGCCTTCATATAAAACACACCAACAAATTTGTTCCATACGAAAATTAACACCAAGCCGCATTCTACGTTGAGACATCTGATTTGCATTTGTTTTGGATTCTTCAGACCTCTCTGAAGTTGTCGATACAGTCAAAATAAGCATACTCCTGTTTGTTGATGTATCCATGTATAGGAATGTAAACTACTGTTGCCACAAAGTAAAATGTTTTATAGGTGCTCATCCCACTTTCTAAAGAAGTACCTCATGTGATTGAGCCACTCTCCAACATACGTGTCCCCGTTGGAGTATGTGTAAACACCATGACCTTGTCTCAAGTCCTCAGCCCACGAGCCTGCGAGATAAGCAGACGATGGAAATGATTTGTTAATAAATAATTAGAATCCACAGTCACAGATATGTGACGAACTGTTGGTTGGCCTACCTTCATATTTGGAGCCATCCGGGTAGTAGAAGATGCCTTGTCCATGTTTCATGTTCTGGTGGTAGTCTCCCACGTATCTCGCGCCGTTCACGAAGCGGTATGTGCCCTAGCAGCAGCACACACGTGGACAGCAACTATGAATAGCTACATTCAATTTTCAAGATGATAGAGGCATTCATTGTAGTTGGTTGCTGAGCTTTTTTTATTTTTTTTATTTCATCATCCAAATACAGAGATCACATGTTTGCGCAATGTATTAATTTTCTATACTCTCATTAGGGTTGTGACTCATGGGTGAGCTGGAGCCTATCCCAGCTGACTTTGAGCGAGAGGCAGGTACACGGGTTGTCGGGCACTTGCAGGACACATACACAAAAACAATTTACAATGTTTGAGAAATAAAATCATAAAAATAACAACAAACAAATGATATATTATTCATGTCAAAGTATATTATTTTACAAAAGTTATATATTGTCCAACAACATGTAAGTAGGTTTATGACAGCGTTTATACCTTGCCATGTCTTTTACCACGTTCATATCGTCCTTGATAAACGTCTCCTTTCGGCAAAACAGCTTTACCCATCCCATGTCGTTCTCCGGCCTCATTTCTATCCCCTTCGTATTCCTAGAACAAGTTAAAAAAACACACAACAAAATCATGAAATTATCGCCGCCAGCTAGCATGATTGGCTAGCGTCACCTAGGTTACCTCACAACAACAAAACAGTCAAGTTACGAATAATTTCTACTTTCTCACCCCGAGTTTATTGCGTTCCTCATCAAACTCGTCAGAGTCTATATCGGACATGATTATTAACTTTCCGTTTAAAAAAAATAATGCAAAAGTTGAATTTAGGAAGGAGATGTCAGGAGTTGAGGCGTCGAGGCGCGTGAACGCCTCGTAAACCCGGAAGTGATTAAGCTTGTCATGGCCTCCTGATTTATTTATCTATTTATTTACTTACTTATTTATATAAAAAGAATATTTTCCATAGCTTCCACTGTATTTTCGCGACTTTAAAACGTTATCTCAGACACCCTTACAGTCTGACCACTAAACAATAATTAAAAACGGTCAATTTCCGCACATTCCAACTTTGAGAAAACGTGTCAACGCCGGAGTGTTTAGTTGCTATGACAACCGTCAATCAAACGTGACCAACACACACTGGATTATGTTTGCTGACTTTGTCTTCGTCTACTAACACTGTATGTACGATATACTGGCTGTTGTGTCAATTTTGTAATATTTGATTCGTCTTCTAGCTCAATGACACGTACGTGAAAAAAAAATCACATTATTTCCAAACATTCTGGATTCTTACAAAATTTAATTAGTCGAGTTTAAAACAATAAATTAATGAAGCTGTATAATTATATATAATTAACAATTCATATACTGTATACTTAATTTTAAAAAATGCTAAATGGGGTGGTTCCTTTTAATGTTATCATTATGAAGTTCTATACACTCCTCAAATAATACCGAAAAAAAAATGTCTGCATTTTCTTTCGTGAAAAGATGTTTACAGCACCCTTCAGTGTCACATAGGAGAATTACAGGAAACACACAATGAGCCTCCAAATAAACTGGCGACTCCATCGTTACAAATGATGCAAGACTGCTGTCTGCTTCATTGGAACCTAT
The DNA here is from genome assembly GCF_051991245.1 of Festucalex cinctus. Classification (NCBI taxonomy): domain Eukaryota; kingdom Metazoa; phylum Chordata; class Actinopteri; order Syngnathiformes; family Syngnathidae; genus Festucalex; species Festucalex cinctus. The sequence continues at coordinate 28,746,173 of NC_135421.1, forward strand.
TCAAAAGTACCAAGTGTGTGTGTTTTTTTTTTTTATATATCTTTTATACAGCAATATCAGCATCAGCAATCCCCCACCCCTTCAGGAAAGTGTCATGTTTGTACAGATACGTGTAGCTGCTGATGGAAAGATCAACACCTTGCTTCCTTGCTGTTGTGTGCATCACGCCATGATCATGCTCTACTTGTGTTAGAACACAGAATAGCTCATTCTGTGAAAGTGTGAATAACGAATGACCGATTTTGAACACTGACGTCCATCTATTTGTATACGAGCCTCTGCCTCACTGCAATTGTGGAGGTGGTGCTTTAAGCGCAAGGGGACCCAAAATCCTCTCGAGCTCTGCTTAGCACTGATGCGCGCACCCTCCATTAGGCCCGTCTTGAAATTCAGCATCCAAGAGATGGATGCGTTTCCATGACGCTGAATGTAGCAGCAGCGTTCCAAACAAATAATGTCAAGACACGCCAGTTGCAAAATGCCACACCAGAAGTGATTCATCCGCAACCTGTCTTCATCAGCGGTAATCAACGTGTTTTGTGATTACCAGCCGCCGCGGGGAAGCACTAGTCTCGCTCCTCATCCAGATTGTCATCCTTCCATGACTTTGTTTATCTGGGCTGAGTGGCTCGACTCATGACCTAGCCGAGACAGCCAATTAAGCAGAGGAGGAAAAAATGATTAGAGGTGAGGCATAATGGGCCTGCCCTCCCGCAACCTTTCCTGTCATAAAAAAAAAAAAAAAAAAGTTTGAAGGCCAAGCAGATGGTCCCCTCTTTAGATATAATATCATATCGCAACACGTTGACCACCCAAATGTTTGGCACAGAAGAGACAGTCCATCAAGTTGTCTCTGGTTGTCAAGAAATTCTAAAAAAAGAAAGTATTAAAGGCAATGTTAAAAAAAAAAAATACACCCAAATTCAAACCACAAATGCTTAAAATAAATAACAACAAATACATTTTCCATCAGATTGGACAATTTTATAAAAGCTGGGCTGGGCGCCTGAGAGAAACAAACTCTTCATTGTGTGACAAATGTTATCATAGAAGAAGACATGGAACTCAAAGTGCTATTTTATTAACCATTATTTAACATTTCTTATCAACTTCCTTGCTCCCCAATACACCAACACCTTCTTGTTACCCACTGCAAAGTGTAAATAAGTTTTATTTAAAACTTTGGACGTCCCACCGGTGGCAAAAATTCAAAGTGTTATCATCAAAAAGAGACCAAAACTATGCTGATACTCCAAATGGTTCAAGAACAGCTTCAAATTTACCTTGGTTGCACTTTTTTTTTTTTTTTTTAAGGTGTTTTTGGCAAGATTGCCTGAATGATAATTAATATTATAGTGAAAAAATGTTTAATCAAAATTTAAAACACTTCCTGCACAGTTTAAACGTGTTTTATGACAGCTACAGTTTGCATGCAACATTTACATGAATTCACCCAACATTAAATTGTAAGTAAAAAATAAATAAATTAATTAAAAAAAAAAAGTTTTGGAACAGATTTTTTTCTTCGAGTCGCCACTTTATATCAAATCCCCCAAAGCTCAAACTAAGGCTCTAGAAAAGGACACGATTCATGTTGAACTCATTTAAATGCAGAATCGATACATCAATAATCAATGTATTAAAACAGATTGCACTTTTGTTGAATCAATAAGCTCGCATGAGCAGGAAGCACACTGACATTAATGCTGTTAGATCACAAGAGCACGCAGAAACCTCAGTGAGGTCGCGGCCAGTATGTGCATTTGTTCATATCTTGCAGATGAAACTGGACAAAGTGATGCAAGTGGATGTGCAATTGACCTCCAACAGCCAGTGATGCTTATATGCAACTCCCATCTTGAGAGTTCAGAAAAGAAGTGAATAGAATGAACAACGAGGGAAGGAAGCTTAAAAGTCACGTCGACTTCTGCATTGACAACATCTGCTCAAATTATTTGGGGATAAATCATCTCATTGATCACCATTGCGCCCACTGGCTTGTCTCTATGAATGCTACAGTTTGGTGACGTGCTGTAGGCTTATACTGTACTTTTATCAGTACAAGATATTTTAAAAACCCAACAAAAAACATTACTACCAAATTGACAACAATGTAAGTGCGATTTAAAAAAAAAAGGAAAACGACAAATTTAGCTGATATGTAAGTGGTGCTATTTATTATTTATTAAAGCAAGTAGTACTGACCCAAATCAGTCCGTACAAAAAAAAAAAAAAAAAAAAAGTATACCGACTTTGTTACCAATCCGTATGTTAAAAGTTTGAGAACAACATTATAACACTCAGTTTTTGTTTTCTATTTGTACAATTGCTCATTGCACAAATGAGCAATTGATCCGTAAGTCTAATTGTTTTCTGTTGTTGTATTGCTGTTTGTTTATAAATCACAATATTTTAAACTTTAGCGGGGGCTGAACTTGGCAAGCGGTCAAGATCACCTGAAGCTTCTGATGGAGCGGAGCCCCCGGATGTAGACGATGAATTCTCCGACGTGCCGGATGACTTTTGGTTGTCCGACTACCTGAGCCTGCCAACCGGGCCCAATCGGCATCCGAGACAAGGTAACCAGATCCTTTTCACGCTGTTCTGCACTTTGTTATGGCTCTGATAATGCACATAAAAAGATGAGGAAAAATCAAACAAACGAGTCTTCAGGGACGATAATACACTAAAAACAGTGGAGTCAAAATATACCCAAATGGGTCAAAGAGGGATGGACACAAATATACGGCCCACTCGTACAATGTAGTTGCAAAAGGAGAAGCAGTTACTGACCGTGGCCACAGAGAGGCGCTAAAGTGCACCCCAGGCGCTTCTTGCGGTTCAATCTATCTAAAGCAACGCATCTGGAGTGAGTTAACGCACAAAACCATACATTTTCATAAATTATAGGAATACATTTCCTTTTATGGTGCGCCGTAGCTTTGGAAAAAACATAATGCATCAGCAACTAGAAGGCTGCCGTGAAACTATACCACATGGGAACAATGCCCGCCGCCCCCCTCCCCTTCCTCTATAAGTATCTCTCACCCTTCTGTGAGATTCACTCGGTGACAACGTAGCAGTTTGCCTTCCATTTTTTTTTTTACGCGCGCGCAAACAAAAGCATACTGCAAAGAAAGCTACTTTGTGCACGCAAGAACTATTGGCAAGAAACGACGACATGGGCGCACGCGTGCGAGGCAACACGTTGGGAATTTGAGAGCTTATAACTTCAACTCACGACTTGATTGAAGAATTATGGATTTGTTCGCGCCAAACGAGACGTCCGGCGAGTGCGCAGCGGCGGCGCGCGTTTTCGCGGCGCAGGACGCGAGCGCGGACGCTTCAAACCGGAGCTGCGACAACATCACCGCGGCGCTCGCACCTCGCGGCGGGCGGCCAAAGGGTGAGAAAACACATCGAACTTCGTTTGTTTTGGTTTTGTTTTAAGACAAGGTACATACGTGGCACGGTGACGTCACGCTTTCACAAGTCACCCTAGGTTCTTATTTATTGAGGTCAACATTGCAAAACTCCCAAAGTCAGTTCAAATCAGCAATATTGGACGTCCACAGCATGCAATTACTTGTGCAATGGAATGAAAGCCAACGAGAGCAAGTTAGGTTGAATCGTGATATGAGCTTTCTCTTGCACTGTGCGGTTGTCAAAAATATTAGAATATGATGCAGTTGCACACTACTAAAAACAATAATAAGCATAGAAAATAGAAACACTTCTCAGACACAGTCAATCAAAATCAAACAATGATGCAATTTTACAGAATATTGATCCATGTATTGCAATGAAAGGAATACACGTTTGTTTACGCCACTAGCAAATCTTCATTTCATTTGTTCCATTCTTATTATTTAGTTTGAATTCATTGCATATTTTTTATTTTATTTTTTTTAATATGAATTAGATATTTTCTTGAACAAATACATTTAAGATAGCATTGACGTATTGGATAACATTTAAAAATATAATTTACATGAAGAAGTCAAAGCAGTTAATATACAGTATATTTTGCATTGAAAGCATCAAAGACTCATTCTGCCAAGGTGGTCAGTAAGGGAAAAGGGAAAAAAAAGAAAAAAAAAGAAAAGAAAAAAGGACGATGCCGACGCGCTGCAGCCTGCCGCAGTCTCAAATAACTCAACATGCACGCAGCGCGCGATTCCATTATTCGGATGCCCTAAATGTTCGCCGCTGCAGCGGCACGAGGCTTAAGAGTGCAAATGAAACCTGCCAGCTGAAGAGGATTTCGGCGATCAGCTGACCTCACATCTGGACTGTGACACGGTCACGCCTCTTCATTTTTGGAGTGGGGGAACCGCTTTCCTATCAGGGGCAATTTCACATTTTTAGAAACCCCTTAATGCACTGATAAAATGTGTGGAAGGTCAAACCAATTTAATATTATGAGAATTTGTCTTTTGGAGGCTTTTATAATTGTTATGAGTTTTTTTTTTTTTTTTTTTTTTTTTAAATGTCAAATCAAACAGAATCCAATCCCTACTTTACATTATTGCATATGCAAAGTATTGTGATGCTCATTTGATAGAAAACAAAAATGGAGCGTCTTCATCAACCGAATATTGCTATTTTTTTTATCCACCTCTTTAACTGGCCCTCCTTAACTCGTTTACTGCCACACGTTATCCAAAAAAAAACAAAAAAAAAACAAGCCCCACAAGTGGCAGCCAATTTGCGAGCATTTTAACTCGCCTTTCAAGGCAAAAAGAATATTGTGCGCTTTTACTACATGTAGAGTGTGGGTACCAAATGAAAGATCACATTGTATTCTTTCATTAGGAAAAAAAAAAAAAAAGAACGTTTCGACCTTATTCCGTTGTTTAGTAATCACCATTTGAAATCAGGTCATTTGAGTGACATTGAGCACAAATTGAAAATATACGGAGAAAACGAGCTTTTTTGTAAAAAAAAAGATACATTTTCTCCACAACAAGCGACTTTGACTCGAATATTTGTTTTGTTTAGTGACGCTCTGTGAATTATAGGTTTTTGATCATTCACGACATCCTTGAAAACGTTCATCACATTTCATTGTCATTCCACACGCCGGCAACCCATTGAAAAGAGATGCAATGTTGCCACCTGCTGGCCATCGTTAGTGGGCGTTTTTGATTCCACAACCCATTGACCAGGCAGCTCTGCACTTAAGACTTGCGCTTCCCATCGATAAAAAAAAAAAAAGAAGAAAAAACGTAGTTGACGTCATTTACCGTTTATGGCGGTATACATCATGATTTTACTCATCGTTATTCAACGTTTTTGGAGGTCAAAGAGTTAATGATGAAGTGTGCCGCTGCACAAAATGAAGTACTTTCATTAGGCGTGTCGACAAAGACAATTACATTTTTCTAATCAGCGTTTTTATGCTGCTCAAACTACCGATGCTATTCTCAAACCTGTCACACGGGTTCTTTACTCGCCCGTCGGCTTCGGTTCCCATCCCCTATGTCATAATTGCCCGAGCGCATGAAATAGTTAAATCTGGATTGTTTTGACTGGAATAAGTGTTTTGTACTGTGCCGTACTACGCTCGAGTACAATTGAGGACAACTATGTTGTTTTTCTTGTTCACATCACGCCGAAGCACACTTGATACCTAAAATCTGTTATTGCTGCTCATAACATGCTCAAACACTAATTGCGATTTCGATACCATGTTCAAGAACGGCACAATAACCAGGCCTCGGTAACCATTAGAAGAAGTGGATTTGAGAGCACGTTGTACCAGCTAATCTGTAGAATGCACACTTGATAATCACAAATTTTCGTTCACTTTTATGTGGACAACAGTCAGATTTATGTGACTCTAAAAAAGGAGGAAAGGACATTCTCCCATTACATATTTTGTAGGTCTCTTCATTATCAGGCTGGCTGGCTCCAAACCATTTAAGTTGCAATGACAGCGAACCAGAGCCGATGGATTTGTTGGTGGCACAACAGGGAACGACTGTGATTGTCGATCCGGATTCCCTGCCCAATCTGAAAAAGACGACCATCTCAAACCTTTGTTGGGAAGTTAGATGCTGAACTGAATTTTTATTTATTTATTTTTAATTTATTATTATTTTTTTAATTATTATTTTCTTTGTTTTATTTTTTTATATATATTTTTTATTTTTTTTATTTATTTTATTTTATTATTATTATTATTATTATTTTATTTTATTTTTTCTTTCAAGGCAACAATTTGAAACAGTCGTCTCGGACAGCTAATTTTCTTTGTAACCACAGATTTTATTTTGACAATTTTAATGTCTCTCACTTGACAGTAAATTATACCTAATAAATAGTGCTGCGAGCAAAATATGTTTGGGGGGGGGGGGGGGGGGGGGATTTTTAATTCAGTGATTAATCATGATTAATCAAAATTCTAAGATGTGATTAATCCGATTAAAAAATGCAATCATTTGACAGCTCGACGAATAAAATATCCAAAGTGTATGACATTAAATAAAGACCTTAGTTTTCCATTCCGTGCCTGCATAAAAAGAAGTCAAGAGAATATCAGACCCAACACAGCTGCTGTCAGCATCACCGCGCTCGCCGTCAGCCCCCCCCGCCGCCCCAAATGATTCGCCACCGACCGACCTCCCCCTCCGCCTCTTTTCTTGGTCCATTAAACACACGGTCGCCATTTATGGAGCTTACCGAGGCGAGGTGCCGTCAAGATTGTGACGAATGTGCATTTATCTCCAGACCCGTCTAATCACCAACAGGATGTCATGGAGCAAATTAAAAAAAAAAAAAAAAAAAAAAAAAAAAAAAGATGGTCATGTGTGACAACATTATGCGGATTGTATAAAACACATAAAGAACTTGACTTCATCACAGAAGAGCGCTTTCTTACATTTTAGCTCCGATATTTGGCTACCTGAAGTTTGAAATATTGCTTTTTAAACAAAAAAAGAGGGCTGCAGATGTTTTTTGAAGGCATCCAGCCAACCGCCACACCGAAAATCATTTCACACTCGGGCAGTGAAGTGGCTTGGCTGTGATGGCGGCCTTGTTGAGTGCAGACGAGCGAGGAGGTCTTTTTAGCGCGTCGATGAAAATGTTGATGAGCTATCCGATGATGACGACGGCTGATTGCAATTCATCAGGAATCAACAGGAGGGCATTAACTCGGGCGATGAGAAACGGGGAAACGAAATGGAGCGCAGAAGAAAAAAAAAACTCACTTTTGCACTGCTGACCTCAAAAGTCTCAATAGGAACATTTTATAGGATTCCTGTGCATCTCAGAGGCGGCCATTTTGCCAATTACTGTTGCTCAGGTAAGGACCAACCACGACTTAGCTATGCGATGGTCTCATAACCAAACTTAGAAAACAGGTAAGACGTGATTGGTCATTATTTGAGCCCTGAGTAACTGTGATGGCATTTCAGTCGACAGCAAGTGGCAAAATGTCCGCCGCCCCCCAAGAGATGTACAAAAAACGGATGGATTTTGATGCCAAATTCATATTCCAGAAATGTAATATTAATCATAATGCTGTTTTTAGACTAGTGTGGGCTCATAGAACATATTACTGTAAAGAAAATTGACTTAATTTCTTCTTTAAGAGTGAGGGAGAGGTAGCTTAGCATGCTAGGCTAACAGTCTGCGTTTGCACTTATGATTGAATTTTGTTGTTTATGTTCTGAACAAACACAACTGACTTGTAAAGCGTTAAAAGTCTAATGTGTCAAATATTTTTCCATTAAAATGATAATAAAGCTCCTAATGAATTCATTTTAAAAATTTGCCACCACATACCAGTTGTCTTTTTGTTGTAATGTCCAAAAGTAAACAGTGTAGCTGAGTTATTATTTTTGCATTTGCATTAATAATAAAACTTGTCTTGTAGCTGTGATTTTCTTTTTTAATTACTGTCAACTCACCCATTCACGTTTTTGTTGCCTTTTGTTGCAGCTTATAGCACAGACTGTATCTGTATCTAATATTGCCAGTGACCGTCTCATGAAGCTGAATATGAAAATATCAGAAACCACCACATTGCTAACTGAATCAAAACTGAACATAATTATCTTTGTAAAGGCAAACATTTGCTACGTCTCCAGTGTTGGATCTCATTAGCTTGCGCAAGTGTAACTGTTGCTTTCAATTAGAAGCGTGCAAGAAGGGCCAATGTTGAAGAAGTTTCCGGAACTTTCCATTAACTGTGGTTGGGTTGCAGTTGAGCTCAGTGACACGGCTGAGGTGACATTTGCAGTGCTGGATAAGACACTCACACTGACATTTACCCAATACAGGAGGAAGGGCAGATTTGTATTTTTTCTCCTGATAGACACGACGGTGACACAAGAGCCAACCCGGAATAAGGAAGCGTCGCGCTGCATAGATATCAGACAGGCGAGATGGTGAGAGAATCGTTCATAGTCCATAAAATGGCAGATTTGTTGAATGAGAAAAGCAGATTAAATGTTAAATATTCATGGGCAGACAATGAACTCTATTATGAACTGAGCCACCAGTTAACTGCGTGTCTAATAAAAGCCTCTGCTCATGATTAATCTTGTCGGCTTAGATGGGAAAAAAAAAAAAAAGGAGATGCAAGTTGTGGCGGGTCATTCATACATAAGAGCCAAAGAACATGAGACAAAGAGCAAAGGATTAACAACCATCCCACCATCTTTTTTTGCCACTCATCCTATTTAGTGCATTCACAGAATTAGAGATGAACATCATTTGAATAATAGAAATAAGTTTCAATGAGGGTTTTGACATTTGGATTTGGTTGGATTGTTTTGGGGAAAAAACTGCACTTGACTTGACCATCCCGACAATGGAGAGTGGTTTGAGTGATGTAAACATTCATCGGACACTTTATTAGGTACACCTGCACAATATTTCAAAATAAGCCTTACAAATAAATCATTGTAATACGTTGCTTATATTGTTCAGCTCAAGCAACGTAGTGCAAACCACAGTATGGCCACCAATAGACATTTTGACTGCGTAAAATCTCGTGTCTTGTTGTTGTAACTGCAATAACACAATAAGACAGGGGTGTCCAAACTTTTTCTGTTTTTTAAATTTAGTTTTAATTATTTTTCAGGGTGGTTCTTTAATAAATGCTTAGTTTTAGTTTAGTTAGTTTCAGTATTTTTTTTATTAATTTATTTATTTATTAGTTTATTTATTTATTTATTTATTTATTTTAAATGTGTATTACTTGTGCGCAACATTTAAAAAACACCATGGGCTCAACATCATTATTTCGGTTTATATCAAAATAAAAGTACTAAAAATCTCATTTAAAATAAAAACATTTAAAAAAATAATTAATTGGTTTTAAGGGTGGTTCTGTTAGTTTTTATTAGTTTTAGTTCTTTAATAAATGCTTAGTTTTAGTTTAGTTAGTTTCAGTATTAGTTTTAGTTTTTTTTTTAATGTGTAGTATTGTGCGCAATATTTAAAAAAAACCCACCATGGGTGCGACATCATTATTCCGGTTGATATCAAAATAAATTACTAAAAATCACATTTCTAATCATCCCCAAAGGCTCATGTATTAAATTAACAACCAAAGACTAAAACAAAGGACATTTTTGCAAAAATTATAGTTTTATTTTAGTTAGTTTTGTAAACATAAAATGTAGTTTCAGTTAGTTTTCTTTTTTTTTTTTAAAAAAAAGCATCTTCGTTATTATTTTATTTCGTTAACAAAATTTTTGTTTTTTCGTTTTCATTTTAGTCAACTTATATAACCTTTAATAGCACTTGTGTTTTTTTTTTTACACCCTCCCTTCTTACTTTGACCATCTCCAAACATTTTTCTTTTTATTTTATTTGAACTGAGTCAAATGCCATTTTTTCGCATATGCCGCGGGCCACTGAAAAATGGACGGCGGGCCGCAAATGGCCCCCGGGCCGTAGTTTGGACACCACTGCTATAATATGTTCAGCAAACGTGACCCAAAAATAAAATACAAGAACTCCTAAGCACAATCTATTTGGAATTAACACTGTCACTGTGCGACTTAATTTGGGGAAATGAAAGCAAGAACTGGCGTCAACATGGGCTACAAGCCAACATCATTATGTCTTAAATTGTCTCGTCGTGCGTTGTTGTGTTTACACGAGAATAACGGCACAAAAAAAAAAAAGTGCCAGTGAATGCAGCAAATGAAAAATTATTTTACCATCTTAGAGCAGAGGAGCGATTTTTCTGCGAATTTTCCCGAGCCACCTTTTCATGTGAATGTGCTGAGAGACTTATCAACAGCCAGGCGGGCACGCGGGGACGCTAATTGGCTTCGATTAGGCGGAAGCCCGGCCAGCATATTCTGTTCAGCATGGCAGAAAGAGAACCTAATGAAGGAACATCTTTTCTATCCAATCACCTGCCGGCACATTTTTTTCATACTGCTCGAGCACGCAGGGAAAAAAAAAAAAAAAGAAGAAGATCACCAAGCACACTTTGATAGCTCCTGCTGTTTCGAAGCAGCGCCCTTATGTTCCAGCAGCACATCATAATGAACCGAGGCAGTTTTTACACTCACTGGCCAGAATATAATGAAGACAATGAATGTCATTCAATGCAAATTCTTAAAGTTGATTGAAATGACTAATGTCCATTCCGAGCACAATTGAAAGTTTACGAGTTAAGAAACTGTCGCTTTCAATCTGTTACAGCAGGGGTGTCCAAACTTTTTCACTTGAGGGCCACATCCAGAAAATCCGAAGGACGCAAGGGCCACATCATGTTATGAAGACAAATTGTGTTTAGTCCTAAAAATTGTACAAATAATTGATTTGTGCTTTTGCATATTTAGAAAAATGCTACAGTATATTAAACAATTTATTTGTAATATGACAGAAGGATTATTATAGTTATGGAATTTTCCATTATAGTTTTTATTTCGTTTTTTTTATTTTTTTTTATTTAGTTAGTTTTAATTCGTTTTCAAGGTGGTTCTGTTATTTTTATTTTTATTTTTTTATCAGTCTTAGATCTTTAATAAATGCTTAGTTTTAGTTTAGTTTCAGTATTAGTTTTAGTTTTTTTTTTTTAATGTGTATTATTACTATTTTAAAAAAACACCATGGGCGCGACGTCATTACTCCGGCTTATATAAAAATAAATCCACTAAAAATCACTTTTAAAATCATCCCCAAAGGCTCATGCATTCAATTAATTACCAAAGACTAAAACGAAGAACATTTTTGCTCTAATTATAGTTAGTTTTATAGTTAACTAAAATACACTTGTGTTTTTCGACACCCTCCCTTCTTACTTTGGCCATCTCCAAACATTTTTGTTTTTATTTTATTTGAACTGAGTCAAATGCCATTTTTAGAGCACATGTCGCGGGCCACTAAAAAAAAAATGGACGACGGGCCGCAAATGGCCCCCGGGCCGTAGTTTGGACACCACTGTGTTATAGTATTTATCATGGCAAGCGTCGTGGTGACACATCATCATTCAATTTGTATTTTTAACCCAAATGCAGGCAGTCCAAATGTTCTCACGGCTTGACCTGGACGCTTTTTGATAAACAAGCTGTGCATCATCTGCGCATTTCAAATACTTTTACATATTTGCATCCCAGAAGAAAACGTGGCCATTGTTCCGTACATGCGTATGGCTGCTACTGCCCTCAAGCAACATTTTTGAGAGGACAAATCAGTTTCCCAGAATAAATCGATGAGGGGGTAATTACCTCTCAATCTTCACGAACACGACATCCTTGTTCAACGAGCCTACTAAGGCACAAACGCGTTTTATTTCCCTTTATTAATAAATGGTGCAAAAAGAGTCACGGGGAAAACACGAAGCATAGAAGCCAAATCCACGGACGTCTCCTGAGAATGGATTCAAAAGCTTGACAGATATACAGGACAGACATAAGAAACGGTTGTTTATTTTCTGTGAATTTAGGCTCGAGCAGTTTTGGTTGCAGACGTACGTTTAAGTTCCCCCACACTGCGGATAGTTTCACTTGAATGCCTCTAAGCCACACAAAGTAGCAGCAGTTGGTCACCTTCTGGAGAAACAAGCGTCGCATGCAAGCAAGGGGCTGAAGTGAAGATAACAACAGTGAGTGCAGAAAAGTTGCACTTGACTGGATGTGATACGTTGAAGCTGCTAATGGCTGAGGCCAAAGAGATGTAGCGCTTGCATCGGGCAATACAATTACAGGTACATCATCCAGATATTGATTAGTTGATTATTAAAACTTAACTCATTCACTCCCAAAGACGTATTTATACGTTTTTTTTTAGTTTTTTTTTTTTTTGTAACGACTACCATCGCTTTAAGCTTCCACTTCAGGTCAGAAACTGCATCAAAGCCTTCATACAAAAACTCTAGCAAACAAAAACCTTAAAAAAAAACGTATAAATACGTCTTTGGGAGTGAATGAGTTAATATAATTCAGTAGAAGCTGAAAAAGCGAAACTCAAAGATCCACTACGCTCAAATAATTAGAATCTCATAAAAACAATTAATTAACTCAAGTAGGAATTGGCCTTCTGGAAAAGCATTTTCCTGCATCACTTTTTGAGTTGAACTATTTCAATAAATGACCTGCTCTACAATATTGTATCACTGATTCATTGTTCCGCTAATAAATACACATCAATTGCTGTAATTTGTGTCGCCGGTGAGCTGGAGGCTGTAAAATTCTGGGCGGGAACTTCCACTGGTTCTTGTATCTCAATGCTCACGATATTATACTAACAGAAATAACCAGACGGCTGCATTTTCTCAGTTGAACTGTTTACTGGATGCCAGAAAGATCGAGTACACAGCAGCGGAGCCCTCTTCTATTAGTACGCCGAAGAGGAACTGACCTATTCGGAATCGTCCCTGCACTCATACTGTCTCGGCCGCGCGCCCGCATGGGCCGAACGGCTCAGCCTGCCCATGTGAGAATGTGTGGCATCTATCATCTATCTAGTCATGAAGAGCCCTAATCGAACAAGTGACTTTGGGTGAGAGGCGCAATACACCAATGAACTAGTCGCCAGCTAGTGTTGACATACGTACAGATAAACCATTCACACTCAAATTCTCACCTTTGGACGAGAATATTCATTGAAGCAATCTGGTATCCGTGTTTTGGCGATTGTGGAACATCATACCTTGAATGTATTTTTTGTGTCTGTGTTAGATGACAGCCACACGCTGAGGATCCTGCTGTACTCCGTCATCTTCCTCTTGAGCGTGTTTGGAAATCTGCTGATCATCGTGGTGCTGACGGTCAACAAGCGCATGCGGACCGTCACCAACACTTTCCTGCTGTCGCTGGCCGTCAGCGACCTGATGATGGCCGTCTTCTGTATGCCCTTCACACTCATCCCCAGCATCCTCCAGGACTTCATCTTTGGCGCCATCATGTGCAAGATCGTCACCTACCTCATGGGTGAGACGAGTCGAGGGAATAGATGAGTTAGAAAAATCAATTTATCAAGAGAGGAAAATAATGATTTGATTCACTGCTGAAGTTGTTAGTTCGTCACTAGCCATTAGGGGTGTTATAAAAAATCGATATTACGTCGCACAATTCTCGAATCGATTCAATAGGCGGCCGAATGGATTTTTAAACATCCATATTTGATGGAAAAATATTCACCAAAACCTCTTAATGTTAACACCTTAAGCATGGAAGAATGTTATTTTAATGGAACATTAAACCTTAATATTTTTATTCCAATGCTGTTCAAACATGAAACAGATTACAACCTGTATAAGACAAATAATAAATAAATAATACGTTTTCATGCAAATCTTACACTGTACAAGTTTACTGATTAGTATTTTCTAAATTTGAATAAAAATTTAAAAAAAATCGCGACAAACGACTTATGAATGCACATCGGGATTAATCGGTATCGAATCGAATCGTGACCTATGAATCGTGATGCGAATCGAATCGTCAGGTACTGGGCAATTCACACCCCTACTAGCCATGACATTAACATTTTCTATGGTTGTTTTAATGTCTCAGAATCCATTTCTTGCCAATCTCCATACCACCATAGGCAAGACTAACAAGCTCTATGTCAAAACACGTACGGACAAAATGATAAACCCGGACATTGAAGGTGACAACTATTTGGAGCATTATTGAAAAGTGAGAGCCGAGCAAAATGACCCTCAGTTAGAGAGATTTGGCACAATAATTGGATTAGTGAATTAGGTATGAAAAAAAAAAAAATCCACCATTTTGCATCAGTATTGTACATCCCTCGTTATCGAAGCGGTTATTATGTTTTACTGGATTTTGACTGATTTTGCAAGGCCCACAGAATATTGTATTCTATTGCTATAAAAAACATGGAACCCACCGAAAGAAAGATTATTTCTATCTGCTTCCATATTGTAGCAATTAGCATTAGAATCTAGCTAAGTTTCATAATTTTTCCCAAATCTGTTGAGAAATGTGGGGCAATAAGCTTGTTTTCATCATGGCCCTGCTTGATCTCGTATGCTCTACTGCCACCTGCTGGCCGCTTTTGTAACTACTACCATTGCTTCACCCTTTCTCTGCAGTTGAGAGGCTACATCGAAGCCTTCTGTGTGCGCTAGCATAAACAAAACATCTAAATACGTCTTTGGGATACTTAAAACATTTCAAATAGATCGTATTTATATGTTTTGGGAGCAAATCAGTAAGGTTGACTTCCACTTTAAAAGCATGGACTGGAAAATCTTGAAGGATGTTGAGATATAACTTTCGCATCATTTCTTCGTGACAATCCTTCCAAATTCAGCGGGAAAACAAATCATTCCCTTCGCTGTATGCAATGTATGAATAACTGCTGAAATCATGATTGCGATTGATCTAATCCTTGCAAGATTGTGGAGCTGTGCTGGTTGAGTGGAACAAAAAAGTTGCGCCTCTGCCATTGCGTCAACGGAAGTGGCTTTCTTGCGGGAGAGTTGGCTTTGACAGCACACTTCACCTCCGACTCACAGCCCACAAACAAACCTTCACAGTTTGCATTTTGAAGTACGTGAACGAGGGAGGTAAAGAGTAATTTCCCGTCTGGCCGTGTCAGGAGGGAAACGGCAGATGCGATCAGTGTCGGAGGCCAACATGATTTCCTCTCCGACCGATACCATCCCTTGCCTCTCCGCCTCGCATATGTTTTTGTAAACACGCCACCGCGTCGCCGCTTTTGTTCTCACTTGGATTACAGATATCACATGCGTGCGTTCGTTATTATTATTATTATTAGTAGTATTTTTTCCAATGAACCAAAACTCAAAAGTACTGATAAGCGCCAATGGGTGCTGTTGTACGTTTTTAACTCATTTACTCCCAATAACGTGTAAATACGTTTTTTTTAATGTTCTAAGTGTCCCAAAGACGTATTTTTACGTTTTGTTCTTGTTTTTTTTTTTTTTTTATGCTAGAGCTAACAGAAGGCTTTGATGCAGCCTCTCAACTGCAAAGAACGGTTGCAGAAATGGTAGTCATTACACAAACGGCCAGCAGGTGGCAGCAGAGCAAAGGAGATCAACCAGGGCCATCGAGAAAAAAAAGCTCAATTACTTACAATTTGAAATAGATTTGTGAAAACTGTTGAAACTTAGCTCTCTTCTAATGCTAATTGCTGCAAAACGGAAACAGATAGAAACATGCTTTTTTTTCCTGATGAAAAAAGAGACTTTAATCTTTCTTTTGGTAGGTTCCATGCTTTTATAGCAATAGAACACAATATTCTGTGGGCCTTGCAAAATCGGTCAAAATCCAGTCAAACAGCCGGGAGCGAACGGGATTGCGAAATGTGAAAATGGCGGCGAGTGAATGAGTTAAACAAGGCTTTGTCTTCCCACAGGTATATCAGTGAGCATCTCAACGTTTAGCCTGGTTGCCATAGCGATCGAGCGCTACAGCGCCATCTGCAACCCTCTGAAGTCCCGGGTGTGGCAGACCCGTTCCCACGCTTACCGGGTAATTGCCGCCACATGGATGGTGGCCCTCCTGATCATGATCCCGTATCCGGTGGTCAGCCACCTGGAATCATTTCCGCGCGCCGACAACACCACCGCCCACCAGTGTCGCCGCAAGTGGCCCGTCGCCATCGCCGAACAGTCCTGGTGAGTCCGGATGCAGAATCAGGGAAAAAAAAAAAAAGGTTGAAAAAGTGCTATTGTGTATGTTAGAAGTGGAAATCTCTCCAATGCATGATCTCTGGTACATCATACCCAAAACTTGGATTTCTGTTTTATATATTTTAGAGATCTTTCACCGAAGAGATACGGACTCGGTACTCGAAAAAGCGTATCTAGTGTTGGTCACCAATGTCTATAAGGGGCTGGCGGGCGTAGCGATTGTTTGCAAAATCGATAGTGCATAAACAAGCTAGGAAATAGTGCAAAAAAAAAAAAAAAACGAGCACCAGGGAGGAGAGATGTAAGCGGCTGCAGCGTTCTGATGAATCCCACTTCGCCTCATTAGTAAATGAGAAACTGAGACGAAGACTATGAACTGAACGGGACACAACAACGGTTTGGAGACTTTTAAAAACAAAACAAAAAAACATTCCTATTCATTTTGAATAGTTCATACAATTGAGTTAAAATTAAAAAGATGTACTGTAAAAATATACGAGTGAGCTATCTAATCTTTAAAATTGATGAAATTCTGCATATTTTTTAAATTGTAAAATATAACTTGAACCCAATCTCCACAAGTACATGCAAATTATTAAAGATTTTTTTCTAGATTTTGAAATGGATCTGTCTGCTATGTTGCATTTGCTTTCCAAATAAGTACGTAAAAATTCATCGCGCGTTAAAAAAAATAGTGGCGTTAAACGAACTTTAAATTAACTCAAAATTAACGCACTCATTTTGACACCCCTAATAAATACATTTTCTTGCAATAGACGCAAGAAGGCAGTCATGAATGAAAAAAATGATATAAAGTCTAAAATTACGCACCATACACAGAAGCAATATAAGAATTCTAAACTTAAGACCCCGTCATTTTAAATTGATCCGAGTACTTATTTCATCTTTCTTTAAAAAATCACTGTGGTAAACAGGTCAATATTAAGCTTTCATTTTGCAGCAGATAATATTTGTATCAAAATGGTTTCGACGCGCCTTCAATAATGCGTAAATATTCACACGTGAGTCGGCTCCGCGTCCAATTCCGTTCTCACCTCCATTACTTGAGCGTCAACATCGAATGCACGACGGCCGCTAACACTTTCCAGGGCACCCGCGTGCGCACCCGCGCGCGCACCCGCTTGCGCACCCGCGTCTTCAGCTCGCGCAGCTGTCAACTCTCGGCCGCACGTGTGAAAATTGCAACTGTGTGTCTCGAAGGTACGTTCTGCTGCTGCTCATGTTGTTCGCCATTCCCGGGGTGGTGATGAGTGTGGCCTATGGACTCATCTCCAGGGAGCTTTACAGAGGAATCCAGTTTGAGATGGGCCACAAAAAAGACTCGACAGGTGAGGAGGACACACGGTACAACTTGACATTTGGACTACAGATAGCGGAAAAGTGATTTTCCCCTCCGGGCAATTTGGACATGTGACTTAACCCTCCTGTCGGAGGGAAAGAAAGAAAGAAAGAAAGATAGAAAGAAAGAAAGCTGGTGCGATCTTGCATGTAACTGTGGGCGGACTTACAAGAGGGTCTGCAGACTAGACGAGGATGTCAGAGGATGGAATGAATTGGCTGGCAGCTGCCGGCACGGACGTCGCCATCTGCCTCGCATGGAAAGAAGTTGTCTGAAAAAAAGAGACGAGCAGATAGTTCAAAAAAAAAAAAAAAATCTAAGTGGAAATCTGATAAAAGGGATAAAACTGTCCTGGGAGGTTTTATGGGACGTTAATGGAAAATGAGGCAAATGTAATAATCCTTTAACTATTTTCTGTGCACTTTATTGAGGGAAAAAGTGGAACATCCGAAGTCAAACATGTCCCAAAACCTTTAAAACTTTGCAACAATGATTTTCCGAGTAACATTTGAACATATTTCACATTGACACACAGATCATTAAAGTTAAAGCATCATAAAACTAAAATTCAAGAGGCCTGAAAAAAAAAAAAATGATGTTTTGTTGAACATTTTAATGCTAGTCTACCATATTTTTTTGGGAGCTGCACATTATTTACATGAATACTTTTGTATTGCTAACATAAAGTAAGACTCCTTTTAGATTCTATGGTCACTATAAGCAGCATGCTAAGCTAGTGGTCCCCACATATTCCTCCAGGGTTCGAATCTCTGGGTTCAAATGTCAACTCTTGCCTTCCTGTCTGGGACTTCCGGGTACTCTTGCTTCCTCCCATAATCTAAAAATATGCATGTTAGGTTCATTGAAGACTTTAAATTGAATAAGTGAATGGATGGTTATCGTAAGACCTTTTTTTTTTTTTTTTTTTTCGTAAATTGCACTTTATTTTTGTGGTGACACATCTCACAAAATTTGCTGAACTTGTGACATCACACGTGATGATTTGTTTTGACTTGGGTTGAACTCCAAGTTTATACAGCTTTTGGGGCGTTAAAGGAGGAGTCAACTCCAATTTTGTTTTTTCTCGACATTATGTTCTATGCAGCACCACTAGTCTGGATAATATTGCATTAGTGGAATAAAGCAGCAAAACCCAATAGTTGTTTTTTTTAATCAATTTCAGAAGGCGGCCATTTTGCCACTTGCTGTCGAGTGAAAATGACATCACAGTTAGCAACCAATCACAGCTCAGCTTCAGAAAATAGGTGAGCTGTGATTGGTCGGTGCCGGAGCCCGGAGAGCCCCTGGATTTTGCTGCATAACTCATATTCCACAAATGTAATATTAATCAGAATTCCACGTTTAGACAAGTGAGGTCACATATAACATATTATTGTCAAAAAAATGTTTAACCTTGTCTTCCCCTTTAAGACTTTTGGACTGTCTCCAATCAAATATTTAATGATCACATAATTTGTCATTTCCCCGATGGAGATGGCGAAGTGAATGAATTTGAATGTTTTTGATCTGAGCACTGCGGAATGAAAATAAAAATAGTCACCGTGCTGCAGGGCAGTGCGCAATTTCGTCTGGTCTGGTGGTCTTAGTCACTGGCAAACATAATCAAATATGTTTTCGCACTGTGGAGCCACGGTGGTAACCAGGGCAACTGTCGGCACAGACTGTAGATTGAAAGAATGGAAACATTCAAAACATGCACTTGATTGTCTTATGTTAAAGACGCGAAAAAATAAACAATGGCTGCTTTTTTGAGAGGATGAAATAAAATGTTTATCATTGGTAGGAAAACAACATAAACTGTCAATTATGAGTTTATAGTTCCGTTTGTGAGGTGATTCAGAATTATTTGATTATTTCCCCCTTTTGGTTATGAATTGTATTTCCTTCGTTTGTTTCTATTCCTTGTCTTTCATCTGATTATTGGTTCTGCCTGTGTCTCGTCAGCTCTGCCCTCCACCCGTGTCCAAGTAGAGTTATGAAACCAGAACGTACACACTTGCGTTTTCTCTACTGCTTATCCTGAGGAAAATGATGTGAACTACCACACCACAAATGGCCAGAGTAAAGTGCATAACTACACCAAATTGTAAATGAAAGTCGCTTGTTATACGTAAGACAAGTGAACAAAATAATAGTATGAGTGGTTTATTTTGGTTCCGTACATAACAAAGACAAGAAAACACAACAACAACAACAAAAACGAACAAATCTATTAGCCTATCCTCTCCTGTCCCATAAATCACACAGTAGAATTACAACAAAACAAAATGAACTAACTACTACTACACTCATTATAATTCCTAAATGTTTTACATTTTATCAATGGCGTAAATTATTTTACGTTTTAATTTCTTCTTACGCCCCAACAAAGACGTGCACAGCTTGAGCGCATCATTAAGTCCATTCCACAATTGTGCACCCAAAACTGAAACACATTTGTATTTTTTGTTGGGCCTCACTTTACATCTTTCCAGACATGAACAAAGCCCTCAAACACATCGTTTTAAATACAAGACATTTTGAGCCCAATATTTCATGAGTATCGGATTTGTTTTTTTTTCCCCATTAAAACCCTGACGTATATGATCCATTGCATGCATGATCCATTAGAGGGCAGTATCACCCAGCTGATGGCTTTTCCAGCGACCATGTAAGAAAAGAGATTGACCAATTGAGAAAAGAGAGACAGCTATACTTATTAATTGTGGGAAACATTCTTTCTTATTTTTGGAAATACTAATATGTTTGACATGTTTGTTTATTATTATTATTATATTTTTTTTTGACAGTTCTAAATGTACAAATTTAAAGCACTGTGACCTGATGTATCAAATATGACACAAAACAAAGGTCATATGTGGAAGTTGATTTTCTTTTCTGTTTTTTCTTTTTTGTTCAAAAGGACCAACAAATACTCTATTTACAAAGAATGAGAATTTTCTCTCCGATATTTCATATTCTGAATACAAACAGGTAGGCTATTGTTTACTGCACGGAAACCCACGTCCGGTGTTTTCAAATACACAATATCCAATAGGCAGAAGAAAGTAAAGTGAGAAAAAATGGGCCCAAAATGTACCGATTTTGCACGGTCTCAATGAATTTCCCTCCCAAGTTGACAAGTGTCTAAAAGTGAGTTGAATTCTCTTTCCTTTGCCGCCCGAACAGATGTTAAGAACGGTTTGACTTCAACCGTGTCATGCGGCAGCGACGACGGCGACGGCTGCTACGTCAACGTCCAGCGTCCCTACTCGTTGGAAATGTCGGCGATGTCCGCCTCCGTCAAGGCGCCCAAGACCGAGCGGCCGCGCAGCAACACGTCGGAGGCCAAGCTGGTGGCCAAGAAGCGAGTCATCCGCATGCTGGTGGTGATCGTGGTGCTCTTCTTTCTGTGCTGGATGCCGCTGTACTGCGCAAACACGTGGCGAGCTTTCGACGACAGTTCGGCCAAAAAAGCCCTCTCGGGCACGCCCATCGCTTTTATCCATCTGCTGAGCTACACGTCCGCCTGCGTCAACCCCATCATCTACTGCTTCATGAACACCCGTTTCCGGAAGGCTCTGTTCGCTACGTTCTCCTGCTGCTTGGCTCCGTGCCGCCGCCGCAGCCGCCGCCGCCGCCGCCGCCGCGGCGGGCTGAGGGACAACGAGGAGGACGTTACGGCCATGGGGCCGTCCATGTCCAAGTTCAGTTACACGACAGTCAGCACCATGGGAACCTGCTGAGGCTGATGGAGGCGGTGCTTATCTGGAGGAGACAGTTACTACGGCAACACGGTATACAACTTGCGCTTTGTGAAAAGAGTTGGCGCACATAATGTAGCAGCATAGAAGCTTAAATCCATGATTGTGAGAACATAAGCAGGGGTATTAAAAATCCCGGTGTTTCAATGTATATACCTCAAAACACACTAAAATGGAAAGTGCTCGTTTAGGTGTTAAATCGGGGGTGTCCAAACTACAATGCGGGCGCCAAAATGCTTCCCACTCGCCCGCGTATATTAAAATTCATTGACTACTACATTGGTTTTACGTCAAGCTTTCTAGATTTGTAAAAACGAAAAGAAACTATTTACAAGTGAAATAAGAACAAATATTCCATAGGGGCCAATCTATCTTGGTGGGCTACAGCACAGCAGGTCACCCCAAAATCCTAAAAATCCTTAACTCTTTGACTGCCAAAGACGTTTAATGACGTATTTTAAAATCCGAATGAATGCCGCCATAAACGTTAATTTACGTTTATTACATTTTTTTTTTCTCGCAACGTCTTGTGCAGCGCTGCCTTGTCACTAAACCAAAAATATTCGTGTCAAAGTCCCTGTTGTGCAAAAAAAAAGTTATCATTTTACAAAAAGCTCGTTTTCTCGTTATATTATTGTATTTTCGCTTATGTCACAAATGACCTCATTTCAAATGGTGATTACTAGAAAACGTAATAAGGTAGAAAGTACATACTTTTTCTTTTCTCATGAAAGAATGGAATCAAATTTTTCATGTTTATGTAGTTCATACCGCACAATATTCATCTTTTTGCTTTGAAAGCTGAGTGAAAATGCTCGAAATCGTTTGGCAGTCAAAGAGTTAAAGGAGAAGTCAACCTTAAACATTTCATGGCAATAATATGTTATATGTGATCTCACTAGTCTAAACCTGACATTCTGATTAATATTACATTTGTGGAATAAGAGTTACACAGCCAAATCCATCCATTTTTATCCATCACAGTGCGAGGCCATTTCGCAACTGAAGATGACATCACAGTTGCTCAGGCAATGACCAATTACAGCTCACTAGTTTTCTGAAGCTGAGCTGTGAGAAGTTTACCCGAGACCGAAGCAACTGTGATGTCATTTTCACTCGACAACAAGTGGCAAAATGGCCGCCTTCGGATATTGATAACAACTGCTGGATTTTGCTGCTTATCTCATATTCCACTAACGCGATATTAACCAGAATACCATATTTAGACTAGTGGGGCGGCTGCAGATAAGATATTCAAGAAAAATTTGGGTGGGTTGACGTCCCGTTTAACATTTTACTTTATCACCCAACTGCTTTTGTTAAATAAATAAACTATTATCTACCGGTTTGTAAAATACGAGATATAATAATAATATAAAACGGATGCGTAATTGTAAATAAAGTTGTGAAGAATGTCAAAGCAGTCCTTCGATTTTTCTGTATACCCACCTTCGATGAAAAAAGTTTGGACACCCCTTTGTTACAGACTTGCCAACTTAGTGGTCCATAACTGAAGAAAATAACTGGTTGTGAAATCTTTCTGTCACCTATTTATTGACATGATTGTTATCAATGATAATTCAGCTGCCTTGTGCAATAAGTGCCTGCTTGTTAATATTGCTCTCGTCGTGGCAGTCGTGTAGATTGAGAAGCTGAAGAAATTTCAAAACAAAAGAAATCTGCTGACGCAGTCTGAAGATTTCAAATTCAGAAAATGTTTGAAATCAGTCAAGTTGCTTTTAGTAGTAATCGATGATGAAACTCCTTTTTTTTTCTTAGCCAAGTATTGCTTTCCATAGGAATTGTGACAGATTTATGTCGTATTGTGCTTCTCGTTGATTGAGTCAACAGCAACAGCACCCCAGCTGGTCCCCTACAAGTAGTGCACTTTATTTTCCCTCAATTGCTTCAGGGTGCAATTAACCAACACTCACTTCTATAAAATCCACAGAATTCTTCATTAATTAGTAGATAATGACCCCCATCATTTATTCCAATAATCATCATTGGATACAAGTTGTTTTCTGGTATGCTAAAAACTCGTGATAAAATAAATAAATAAATAATGGTGGGCCAATCTGAACATTTCTTAATGTGATACATATTTTGATTTTTGATCATGGTTTGGTGCTGAGACTGGCTGGAATTGTGGCAAGGACTGAAACATGTGATAAGAACTAAAATGTAGCTTAAGGAATTGACACATTGGGAAGGATTGAATAATCGAATGAAACGTCACATGGATCTAATGCAGAAACAGACAGCTAATTCGTAGGTACTGATTAATGCGAACAACATCCACTTTCAACCACACTTTTGGGAAATAAAAAACAAAAAAACTGTACATAATGATATGACATGATATTCATCTATGAGACAACACTGACAATGATCATGAATTCTCACAATAGGACAACAAGCAAAATGTCCATTTACAACACATTGCTTCAATAACTCTCTGCCAGTGTTTACATTTTCAAATGATCACTTTTAAAATATTCCCAGAAAATATATATATTGAGACGTCCTCTTAACATTAAATGCCGAAAAAAATTAACACATAAGAGGTGCATTTTAAATAGGGATAGACCGATAATCGGCCGGGGCCGATTATCGGCGCCGATATTTGGCATTTTGACAAATATCGCCATCGGCCATGTTTTGAATCTGAAGGCCGATAAAGCTCACTGAGCAGGGGATACTTGCGAACGTAGCGAATTTGGGGTTTTCATCAGGATTTGTAAGATGTTCGCAGTCAGTTTTTATTTGTCGTAAACACATTTGGAACATATTCACACAATTTTTCACCGCAAAAATCTTTTTGAAACGTTTTTACGAACCCTAACAAAAACCCCAAATGAGCTACATTCACATGAATTTGTTACTCAGTGAGAAATTATATATAGTTTGAAAGAATTCCCCCCCCTCCCCATTTTACTGCAAATGAATATCGGCTTGAAATATCGGTTATCGGCCAACTTGACTACAAATAATCTGTATCGGTATCGGCCTTGAAAAAACCATATCGGTCTATCACTAATTTTAAATTTGGCAGGCAAAAAATGTTGATAAAAAGCCTTTTTAATTAAGCGATTAATCGCGATTAATCAAAATTATAAGATGTGCTTAATCTGATGAAAAAATGTAATCGTTTGACAGCTCTAATATATATATATATATATATATATATATATATATATATTTTATTATTATATTTTTTTTCCCCCTTAACGGCGAGTTGGCAGCAGCCTTCACTTTTAACAGCGGCACCGAGGGTATCATGTAATTGCTCGTAAATAAGTTGTGGCACTTTTCAGAGACTCCATTTCCCTGCGGAACTAACATGCAAGCTTCATTATGACTGTCAAGCTTCTACCACTATCATGTCTGTCAAATAAGATGACTTTCATTGTTATCGCTAATTCTGTCGTGCTCATGCCAATAGCTCCAAGCCACTTCTTAAATGGTCACAAAGGTGTTCTTGTTTAAGATCCGTCGTGTGCGCGAGTGTTTGTTTGGGCATATAGAAAAGCACAGAAATGCAATATCGACTGTGTTTGTTTATTATGAGTGACACTTCGAAAGCTCCCGAGAGATTTGTGCGAATAATTTCCCTGCGGTGTCACAAAGGCTGCGTGATGTCGACGCACAACCATCCTCTCATCCTCTCATCCTCTCATCCTCTCATCCGCTTGCCACTCACACTGACATCATCTTATTACATTTGCGGTGGCAAATTGGTGCCGCTCATTTTTCTTGGAGTGCAATCCATACCAGGCAGACTGGTGACATTCAAGTGATGAATATTCGTGTTTGCTATCAAATGAAGGAGATTTTTTTTGGGGAGTTTTAATTGCATGCGTTGATGGGGAACTGCCAGTGAATGTGAGCCAAGTGTAAAACTGCTGCCCTCACAAGATTCGATACGTGGTGTGAAGCTGATTTTCTTCATTAGGATTTTGATGAGATTTCCTTTTGAATGTGCCGCCGGAACCTCAAAATGTAATCAGAAAATACGAAAATATATAAATGATTGCATCGTACGCGTCACAGAATATGTGACTTGTTCTCATTACGCTGTATTCATTTAGAACACTGCAATAGTCGTGATTATGGATGTTCAATGCCATTTTTCGGACCAATTCTAGTACGAGTATTCGACTCTTGAATGGTTTTTGATAAATACTGTAAAATCTTCCCCAAAACAATGACAGATAATTTCAAAGAAATACGTATATAGCCCAATATATAATTCCACTTAAAATTGCATTAAAATTAGGGCAATTTTCTCATTTCTAGTTGAAGGTATTGAAACCCCCACCAGTTTCCTATGCACATTCACCGGACCCTTCTTTATTCAAAAATTAAATATATATATATTTTTTTTTTACTAATGCAAGACCTTTCTATAGGGTTTACTGGTGAACAAAATGAACAGGCAGCGTAGCATTTTTAATGGAATCTGGCTCTCTTCACCTTGAATTCAGAAAGCATCGAGTTCTTGTATTCCACATCTCCATGCAACTTTATAAGGACGCGTTTCATTTTGCTACATAGCTCGTTGCGCTGGACTGGAATTGCTCAACTTAGCATAGCAAAGCATGCAGTTCGGACGCGACTCCCACCACTCAATTCAACTTTATATTTATAAAGCACTTTAAAGCAACTGCTGTTTTCTTAAGATGGAACCCACGGGCAACAGATTCAATGAAAAAATGAAAAAAATCAAAAAAGCAGAGGCCCCAGAATTGAACCCTGTGGAACACCATACGTTCGTTTCACTTATGAATTCACATTGCACATGAGTTTTTTTGCTCGACATCGTTATTATAAAGGGATTGCAATAATAAAGAAATCACACGACATCCCATCACAACAGCCACAAGTCGACTACCGAGCGCATTAAAGGGAGGGAATCGGTTCGTGACCTGATTTGGTACTGGGCTGTACAGACAGACTGAATTTTTTATTGTATTTATTTTTTAATAAAATTCTTTTGGTGCAAATTCCACCCCGGCAGCGAATATACGTAAGTGGGGAAAAATATGTCAGCCACAACCCAAATGAGGATAATCGATCTAGTAAATAGATGCATGCTCAATCGGTCATGTTTGGCCTTTATGGAGCGGCAAGTCCTCACTCAGTCTTGTCATTACGATGCGGTTGGTTTTAAAACCCGCGTGAGGACCACACAAAGCGGTTACCAGGTGATGGATTTCCCACTCCAACAACCCCCCCAAGCTCCCCCATCACCATGCCTGATGAGGGCGATTGTTCCTTTTAACATGGTTTGTGGCCCTTTCTTAGAATTGTGCGGAAAGTGTCACTGACAAATGGAGCAGGTGCTGTTAGGGGGGAAATGTTGCAAGTGAACGATAAAGATGATGTCTGCAAAGCGGTGCACAGGAACAGCTGAAGGCAAAATTAAGTTGGCAGTCTGGGCTGCGTTTTTAAATCCTGATATCTGTGGAGAAAAAAAAAAAAGACAAATACCTGAAACTTTATTTGCCTTAGTGCCCACGGCATTGAAAAAGATTGTTTTTTGGGGTTCTGTGTCGAGCAAATGACGTCGTGTTTGAGCAGCCAAATATTATGAATTCAAAACAAGAATTTCTTTTTGGCTTATCATTTAAAAGCAATTTCAAGAAGCACCACTCGTTGGAATAATACAATGCTCGGAGCAATGTTGAGGAAAAACACAGCGAGCGGGGTTCAGTCAAGCCTATTAAAAAAAAAAAAAAAAAAAAAGTTTTGCAATGGAAGATGAACAGACATGCTTATTTCGGCTTATGCAGCAATTGTAGCGAAATAAAAATATGATTTGTCATTTTTTGTAATTGTGGAGGGAAAAAATAATCCCAAAAAGCAAAACGTCTGCAGTCTATGAAATGAAGGAGCATCTGCTTAAAATATAAGCTCATTATTGAAGGTTGTTGACACATAAAATAATAATATAAACACATAAAATAACAGCGATTGGCTAGCATTGAGTCACGATTCGTCTGTAACAAAATGTCAAAGTGGGACGTTGAGGGCTCAAGTAAACGTCTTTGAAGGACACAGAGCAGATAGTTATTAGAAATATCGTTTACATTGATTGTCTGGCTCACAACAGGACATTCAAGAGAAGATAGATAAATATATTAAAATAGTCAACATTTGTATGAAGCGGATAATATACGTGAAAAAACGTATAACGTGCGTATTAACGTATAAAGCAGTGAAAAACTGATTTGTCCACTCAAGTAGACAAATTTGGATCACATCCAAAGTACTCATTGTATTCTTTTTTTCGATATATATATTTTTCAATAACATAGATATACGTCAAAATTATTTGTTAAATTTGTAATAGTTTGTCCAGGCTTGTACTGTAGATTATTTCAGTCGAGTGACGAGATCAGGGGTGTCCAAACTACGGCCCGGGGGCCATTTTTCAGTGGCCCGCGACATATGCTAAAAATGGCATTTGACTCAGTTCAAATCAAATGAAAACAAAAACGTTTGGAGATGGTGAAAGTAAGAAGGGAGAGTATCAAAAAACAGGTGCCAGTAAAGGTTATTTTAGTTCACTAAAACTAATGAAAAAACTAAAACCAAAATTAAAAAAACTAATTGTTACCGAAATAAAATAAAAACGAAAATGCTTTTTAAAAAAACGAAAACTACATTTTATGTTTACAAAACTAACTCAAACTAACCATAATTATATCAAACATGTTCTTCGTTTTAGTCTTTGGTAATTAATTTAATGCACGAGCCTTTGGGGATGATTTTAAATGTGATTTTTAGTAGATTTATTCTGATATGAACCGGAATAATGACGTTTGAAAGTATGTCGCACAGAAGTGACGTCATCCAACGGCAGCCAATAGAAAAGCACCAAAAGATGACGTCGCTCCCCTGCTGTTTTTTTTTTTTTTTTAAATTGAGCACAAGTTATACACATTTGAGTAAAAAAAAAAAAAACTAATACTAATACTGAAACTAACAAACTAAACTAAAATTAAGCATTTTTTTTTAACTCATTCACTCCCAGGACATTTTCTCTGTTTTACTGGATTTTGCAAGGCCCATAGCATATTGTGTCCTATTTCTATAAAAACACGGAACCTACCAAAAGAAAGATTAAAGTCTCTTCTTTCATCAGGAAAAAAAAAGGGTATTTCTAGCTGTTTCCATTTTGCATCAATTAGAACATCATTAGAACATGGCTAAGTTTCGTCATTATTCACAAATCTGTTTAAAATAGTGGGGAAAAAAGAGCTTTTTGATCTCTTATACTCTGCTGCCATCTGCTGGTCGTTTTTGTAATAACCACCATTGCTTCAAGCATTCTCTTCAGTTCAGAGGTTGCGTCAGAGCCAAAACGTATAATTACATCTTTGGGAGCATGGTAATATTTAAAATAGAACGTATTTATACGTTTTTGGGAGTAAATGAGTTAACAGAACCACCCTGAAAACTAATTTAAAAAAACTAATTAAAATGAAAAATTCCCAAACTATAATAACGCTACTGCCATATTACAAATAAATTGGTTTATATACTGTCGCATTTTTCTAAATATGCAAAAGCACAAATTAATTATTTGCGCAATTTTTAGGACTAAACACAATTTCTCTTCATAAAACATTATGTGGCCCTTGCGTCCTTCTGATTTTCTGTACGTGGCCGTCAAATGAAAAAGTTTGGCCACGCGTGCACTCGACGATGAGAGAAGTCATCCATGCTGATGTCCACAATATTTGAGCCGTAATACTTTTGCTCGACCGTGACAATGAAGATTAAAAGTGTTTTATGAAAGTCACGCATTGGGCCATTGTTGAAATGTACACCGGCAGATTCGGGATTAGCGGAACAGGCTTAGCCAGCGCAAATGTCAACATGAATACGCGGAGGCACGAATGTTGTGCATTCCCGCTCGTCTGCGTCCTCGGATGGAACCAAATTCTGCTGTCACGTAAAAGTGCCGCATTCTCTTGTTTTGTTTTGTGGCGCTTTCAGCGTTTTCAGCGATGGCGCGTCACGTTTCCGAGCAGCTTGTTGGCGCCGACGGCGGCTACGTGAAGACTTTGAAGACTGGAAGGTTTGGGGAAGCGTACCAAAAAAAAAGGACATTTTTACGTCCACTCGAATTGTCCCGCTTGCATTAAAATGTCGCTTTATGGTTCGCTATCAGTATTTTCTCAAATCCCAAAATGTATTTATATGGGTCAGTGTTGTTTGGGACCAAATGTCAAATTTGCTTCAGTTTGCTTTGACTTGACTTGACCTCACGTCACATCACGGTATGCACGGTCTCTTTTTCCGGAATGGAGTGACATTGTACAAATTGTGCTTTTATTGTGACAACCGTCTCCAAATGCTCAAAGCATTTTTTTTTTTGTGTGCAACTGTAAAGCCTTACGTGTTTACTTGTGCTTGGATTGTAATCCGAATTATCATCTGGAGGTTCCACGGAGGAGGTTACAACAAGTCTACCTCCGTCAAGTATAGGAAGGAAAGGAAAACTCTTAAAAGTGTATTCAACAATTTTTGAATGTTTGTGTAATGAAGTCATTTTTTTTTTCTCTGCTGCTGCTTGTTTGTGTAATATTTAAATAAATTATCATCTACCCATTTACTCCATATCGTGCACTTTTCTTTATTTAACTCATTTGCTCCCAATAACGTGTAAATATGTTTTTTTTAATGTTTTAAGTGTCCCAATGACGTATTTATACGTTTTTTGTTTGTTTGTTTTTTTAATGCTAGAGCATACAGAAGGCTTTGATTCAGCCTCTCAACTGCAAAAAACGGTTGCAGAAATGGTAGTTATTACACAAACGGCCAGCAGGTGGCAGCAGAGCAAAGGAGATCAACCAGGGCCACCTAGAAAAAAAGCTCAATTACTTCCAATTTTCAATAGATTTGTGAAAACTGATGAAACTTAGCTCTCTTCTAATGCTAATTGCTGCAAAACGGAAACAGATAGAAACATACCTGATGAAAGAAGAGACTTTAATCTTTCTTTTGGTAGGTTCCATGCTTTTATAGCAATAGAACACAATATTCTGTGGGCCTTGCAAAATCAGTCAAAATTCAGTAAAACAGCCGGGAGCGAACGGGATTGCGAAATGTGAAAATGGCGGCGAGTGAATGAGTTAATTGGTTTTAGCAAGATTAGGTGTCACGATCCCGTGAATGGCAGCAGTCGAGTAAATAGAAAAGTTTTCCACCTTTTTTCATTATGAAACATTTTCTCAGCCAGCGCAAATGATTTTTTGTTGTTGTTGAAAAACAGAAAAGACTTCAAATAGATGCTGTGCCATCATTGTCTGGTTGATCAAACTTTGAATCGTCATTTGTTTAGTGGTTTTGCTTGAACTTTTTGGAAATAAAAGATATATAACTAAATAAGAGAATGAATCAATTATTTATACATATTTGTGCACACTCAAATTATTTACCACAAACTGGTAAATTTGGGCTCATAGCAAAAGTCTGTTCTAAAAAAAAAAAAAAAATCACCGACTTAATTTTAAATAAAGTATAATGTATTTTAAAATGTCACGTACCTCCTTGAGTGCCTTCACGTACCCCGTAAAATTCAATTAACACCCCGAGAGTTGTTTAAAGGTATACATTTGCACATTTATTTTAAATTTTAAAATAATGTATTACAAAAAAAATTACCCAAAAGGAACTTGCATAATTATAAGTGTTTCAAAGAATTGTATTTGTCTTAATATTTATTAATTTTTATTTATTTATTTATTTATTTTACATTGAAACATTTTCTTTTGTACCAAAAAAATAAATGAATGATTGACCTACTGCACCGTCCACACGCTGCAATCCAACTTCAACTTTTTGCCAACATGCATAAATAAATATTATAAATTATGTTTGGGCCAAAAAGGAAGTTACATAATTATAGTGTTTCTATTTTTTTTTTTTTTTTTTTTAATTGGTCTTAATTAGTGTTGTTTCGATACCGTTTTTTGGCTCGCGATACCGATACCGATACCCAGCTTTGCAGTATCGGCCGATACCGATACCATACCGATACTTGAGGTTTTTTTTTTCCTCAACATGAAAAAGCTCTCCGGCCATTGGTTCAGAGCATTCAAGGGCCAATAGGAAATCTTAGATCGGCATGCAGTGAACATGTCGTGCACGAGCAAGACACAAGATGCTGCATCCAAAATCCTGTATTAGCGTTTGGAATTAATGGTATCGGCATGTTACTTGTGAGTAGTCACCAATGCCGATACCACTGTTTTTATGCGGTATCGGCACCTCTGCCGATACCAGTATCGGTATCGGAACAACACTAGTCTTAATATTTTTAAATGCTTCGACATTTTCTTGTTTCAAACAAAATAAAAAAAAAATCATTTGAATAATCGTGATTTCAATTATTGCCAAAATTATTATTATTATTATTATTATTTTTATTTTATTTTTTTCCATAATCGAGCAGCCCGAGTTCTAACTGTTCCCTTTCAAAAGAGTAATACAAGTCAAACAGCGTTTCCGAAAGGCAAATTTGAATGTTCCACTGTTGTTTGACAAAAACGAGGAGCAACAAAACGGAGCGGATGGAAAACGTGCAGTTGGCGCCATTAGCACGACCTTCCAGTGACAAGCTGACACGCGTTTGACATCTTAATTGTGACAGATGAGAGTGACCACGAAGAGGTCATCATCTCCGAGCGCTTGCACATCATTGACGCGCTGAGGTTGAGCAGGATGGATGACGATTGATTAACGGCCGACTCTGATGGGAATCAGAGTTTGCCTCTCCGTATTTCTGTATGGACGAACGTTCGGCCCAAATCGATGTGGGATTTCATCGTCCTTACAACTGAATAATGAGCAACAAACACTTTTAGCAGCAAAGTAAATTAAGCAATCGTTTTAAATTGTGCTGCTGTCAGTGACATTTCTTTGCCGATGAAAGAAAAAAAAAGAAAAAAAAGCCTCTTGACAGATTGAATAGGTGGCGTAAGTTTTTGGCAAGCGTGGCACGAGCCGCATTCACCAAGATTGCGTCGACTCGTCCCTTCATTCAGAGTGAGTGACAAGATGGCCGCGTCCGCATTGAAAGGCGAGACAATACGTGTCAGGCTGGAGAGAAGCAACGCGGTTCCGCGCGTCCGCTCGTCTCTCGTCTTCGGGCTCGTCGACGACGCCGAAAAGCAAACGTGCAGTTTGGCATCGACAGTTCGGCTGCCGATTAATCGGGTTACATTTGAGGATTTTAACTCATATTCCACCAACACAATATTCACCAAAATACTTCATTTAGAAAAGTGGGGCTGCATAAAACACATTTTTGCCAGGACATTTTTGGGAGGTCACACAGAAAAACAGAGTTTATTCAGGGCGTACTAATTTGGAGGGCAACAGCACAAAAATGGTCTCCATGGCCGTGGCCATGGGAAAAAAAAAAAAAACATTATTCAAGGAATAAAAAGTCCTTAAGAGTACAAATTAAAGAGCGGAAGGGCAGCTTGGGACGATTTTCTTTCCGAACACTTACTAAACGAAACCATTTATTTCATTTAGTCGAATCCTGTAACTTAGCAACTGACTGAGATATTAAAAAAAAAAATAAAAAAAAAAATAAGGAAATTGCTTCTTTGGTTGTCTCACAATAAAATAAACAGAAACGTGGAAGCTTGGACTAAAATTCCATGCGTGTCATCGTAGATGACAAATAGCAAAACAAAATACATTTTCTCATCATTTCTTTAACAGTCAATGATGTGAAGGAAAGCAAAACATGCACACATCCAAGTGCACTGTGCTCCAACTATGTTTTGCATTTGCATTATTAGGGTTGGAACAACTATGGAACTTGGGGCGTGGAAACCAAATAAAAACAGAGGGTGATGAGGGGATTTTTTTTTTTTTTTTCTTCAGAGAGTGCAGTCGTGAATTCATCAGTCAGTTTGCACTCGCCATTTTACCTTCCCTGACAGAAGGTGCCCTGTTCCACACATTGACAACCTGCACTGTAAAAAAAAATATGTATGATTCCCACTTTGTGGGAATGGTTTGGGGAAATTTTGGCTATTCACGCAAGTGCACACAGAACGTTCCGTCAAGGTATGACGGATGATGGTGACCAACAAGTTTTCACTTCTTTGTGGTTGGATGCTTTGTCCACTTCCATATTTGGACCTTTGACCATTTATTACTAATTAGTAGGGGTGTGAATTGCCTAGTACCTGACGATTCGATTCGTATCACGATTCACAGGTCACGATTCGATTCGATACCGATTAATCCCGATACGGATTTATAAGTCGATTGTTGCGATTTTTTTTCATTCAAATTTAGAAAATACTAATCAGTAAGCTTGTAGAGTGTAAGATTTATATGAAAATGTATTATTTATTTATCTGAAATTTCAGTCTTATAGAGGTTGTAATCTGTTTCATGTTTAAACAGCATTAAAATTAAAATATTAAGGCTTAATGTTAATGTTCCGTTCATATAACATTCTTCCATGCTCAATGTGTGAATCTAAAAAAAAAAAAAAAAAAAAAAAAAAAAAAAAAAAAAAAAAAATCGATTCTGCCGATTATTGAATTGATTCGAGAATCGCGCGATGTAGTATCGCGATATATCGCCGCATCGATTTTTTTTTTTAACACCCCTACTAATTAGCGTCCCAATATAGATATATGCAGCACGGTGGCATATGACATGCATGCATGCCAAACATGTTTGCGAGTGAGCGGTCGCGCAGAAGCACACATTTAAATTAGAATTTTCGAGCTGTTAAAGGTTATTAGTCATTTCACCTGGGTGACGCTCACTAATGCTGACTGATGACGGGCAGGGAGGAGAGAAAGACAAAATGAGCTCCGTCCTTCCTGCCTGAGCAGAGCGGAATTCGAACTTGCTCATTAAACTATGAACCCTTTTTCAGTGATGGGAAATCAGCAGCTAATTTCAAACGCAGCAAAACATTGCACACGTCCCAGAAATGGAGGGAGGACAGAAAATGAGCGTTACCGTGTTGGGAATATCAAACACGTTAAGAAAAGCTCAGATCTGTAAATTGACAAGTAGTTTGTTTGATTCAATCCTGTATTTAAAAAGTGCCTTTTCCTGAGTGAAACCGGCAGACAGCCCCTTTAAAACACCCTCCAAAAATTGGGTCGTTTTAAGCAAAACAAACCAAAATAGTTGGGATATTTTATTTGGTCATTTTGGACAAAACAACCCCAAAATTTGGGTCATTCGGTTTAAGAACAACCCATTAAAAATTGGGCCACTTTGTTTAATACAGGGGTGTCAAACTCACGCTAGCTTAGGGGCCGCATGGAGGAAAATATATTATCAAGTGGGCCGCATCGGAAAAATAACGGTATATAACTTAAAAACAATTGCTGTCATTTATACGCAGATTTTCGTAGACCAGACCTAAATTACGGAGCTCAATTGTAATCATATTGTTCCGAAAAATAACACAAATGCAAATAGAACACAGCAACACTTTGCCGGTATACATTCTGGACGTGTGAAATCGACCTGTTTTGCATATATATTGTTCCCAGAATGCACTGCATGGCGCAGTTAATGATGTTATAAGGACGTTTATCCTTGTCATATCTATTTGTGTTACCAGTAATTGAATTTGTGTCGTATTTAACACATTTATGTTGGTGTATGATTACAAAAAAATAATAATAATAATTAAACAAACTGTAGTTAAAGTTGTGTGTAAAATAATGACATCCCGGACGACGATTCCCTGGACAAGTTGCATTGGTCATCTGAGGACTGCTTGTGAAATTACAAAGTTATATGTTTTGATTGTGGCTGGCTGATTAATTAGTCGGACATTACAATTTTTTTTTATTTATTTTTTTATTTTTTACTTAACAAAATTATCTCGCGGGCCGGATCAAACCCATTTGCGGGCCTGATCCGGCCCGCGGGCCGTATGTTTGACACCCCTGGTTTAATAAATAAATAAATAAATAAATAACTTGGATCGAATTATCCCAAGTAGTGGATTGGTGCATTTTTTTTTACACAAATCGGCTTATTCAATTATTTATTTTTATCAAAGTGTTGAGTGTGGCTAATTGTGAGCTTTCCTTCAGCCCCACTTACAAGAAATAGAATCAACTAAGGAATCAAACGGGTCATTTATTTTGTATTGCAGTAACTTCAGAGCCGTCATTTTCAAGTTTCTACACGTCTTCAACTTTCGCCTTGTCGCATTATTGATATCGAGCACAGTGACACATAAAAATGACATATGAAAAATGTCAACCGTTAAAACGAAGCCGCCTGGTTTTTGTCATCGCGCTGCTTCAAATCTGCAACTCGTGCAAAAATCGTCATCCGAATTGAGACATAATGAAAACAAGGATAACAGGAAAAAGAAATTAGAGTGCAACCTGCGTTCGCAAACGACAAACAAATTGGTTTATGCAAAATTAAATCAGTGGCTTTGTGAAATTGGTTATAAGAATCAATATCTGTTTGAATATGTCTCTTCTGCCTTTCGGTTACATTTCTGACATCTTTGGCATTTTTATAGACATTCTGGTCATTTTCTTCCGCTCTTATTCCTTATATGGACATTTCATGGCTTTTTTTTTTTTAAACATTTTTTTTTCTGCCTTTTTTGCTTTCAATTTTCTGAGAATTTATTATTATTATTTTTTTTTTTTAACATTTTTTGGCAATTTTGTGAACATTTTGTGGTAATTTTCTGCTTTTCTTCTTTTGTTTTTGGACAATGTATGGTTACTTTTTGCCGTTGTTTTTTTAAAACTCAATTCTTTTACATTTTTGGCAATTCGTGGACATTTTATGGCAATTTTCTGCTTTTTCTCTTCATTTTGTGACATTTTTAGGTATTTAAAAAACAAAACAAAACATGATCTACCTTTTATCGACCTTTTTCCTGACAATTTAAAAATGTTGACTGACATTTTTTTTTTTACATTTAATTATTCATTAAAAAAACTAAATCATTAATTCATTAAAATAATTTTATCTAAAAATACAAATAAATATGTACCGTATTTTCCGCACTATAAGGCGCACCTTCAATGAATGACATATTTTCAAACTTTTTCCATATATAAGTCGCTACAGTAGTGGCTGGGGTTACATTATGCATCCATTAGATGGTGCTGCGCTAAAGGGAATGTCAACAAAACAGTCAGATAGGTCAGTCAAACTTTATTAATAATTTACAAACCAGCTTTCTCACAACTCCATTCACTCCCAAAATGAATAAACAGCTGTTTTATTAATAACCGATCGTGCAGGGTCACCGATAGCTCAATATTGATCCATATATAAGGTGCACCGGATTATAAGGCGCATGGTCAGCTTTTGAAAAAATTGAAGGCTTTTAGGTGCGCCTTATAGTACGGAAAATACTGTAATTTTTTTGTATTTTTTTTTTGCACAGGAGAGGGACTAAAGAGCCGTATGTGGCTCCAGAGCCGCCGATTGCACACCCGTGCCCAAATGGGCTACATGTGACTGTTGGGATTCCCGAAATACAGTTTTACTAAAACATGGATCATTTAAATTTACCACTATTTCCCTTGGAGAAATGCTAACAAAATGTGGACGCGTCAACGCCGCCGTTAAGGTTCCAAAGTGCTGTAAATGATCATAACTTATTCACTCATACAAAAAGGAAGCGAGCGAGGATTCCTTTCAAGTGCTCCTTTGCATTTCCAGCTGTCAGAGTTTGCGTGCAAACATGGCCGACCGTCGCCGGTCTTTCCTTCACATCCACTCAAGCGTCGTCTCGAGTTTTAAAAACGGATCCAACGTCCATCGCCAGCGGGGATGTCACGGATGATATGCAGAGCAAACATAATTCCCTGCCAGACCTCTTGCTTGCTTCTTGCTTTGAAATCCTCGTGGAAGGAAACAGAAAGGAGCCAAATGACCACTGCGTCGATTGAATTGAATAAACGTCGATAAAAAAAACGCGTGAGGCGCTTGCTGATTTGGCGCGTTTGAGGAACGAAACGAGGCAAGAAAAGACACGGCGGGGGGGGGGGGGGGGCACGTCGAGCATTTTGGGAAAGTGCCTCCGGCAATTCTAAAAACAATCTCAAGATGAACTGGTATCAAATGCACATCTGCATAATGATGTGTAATTGTTGTGGCATTTAGAACACCACTGATTAAAAATCAGCGTTTATGGAAACAGGTTGAATTTGATGGCGTGCGACCTACACTACAAACAATCCATCCAAATTCATCAGCGCGGGGCAGATTAATTTCACATCATCCTGTGGAAAGACGAGGCCGGGGGTGTCCAAACTACGGCCCGGGGGGCCATTTGCGGCCCACCGTCCATTTTTCAGTGGCCCGCGACATATGCTAAAAATGCCATTTGACTCGGTTCAAAATCAAATAAACAAAACAAAAATGTTTGGAGATGGTCAAAGTAAGAAGGGAGAGTATTAAAGGTTATTTTAATTAAATTAATTAATTGAACTATAACTAATGAAAAAACTAAAACAAAAAACAATATTGTTACCGAAATAAAATAAAAATGAAAATGCTTTAAAAAAAAACGAACTAAAACTAACTCTAATTATAGCAAACATGTCCTTCGTTTTAGTCTTTGTTAACTCATTCACTCCCAACCATTTTCATTGAAGTGTTTTCCTGGATTTTGACTGATTTTACAATTATGTTCTATTGCTATAAAAATATGAAACCTACCAAAAGAGAGATTAGAGTCTCTTCTTTTATCAGGAAAAAAAAAAAAGTATATTCCTATCTGTTTCCACTGTGCAGCAATTAGCAATAGAACACAGCTAAATTTCATCATTATTCACAATTCTGCTTAGAACTGTGGGGAAATCGGCTTGTTTTAACATGGCCTGGTTGATCTCTTATACTCTGCTGCCACTCAACCATTTTCTGCAGTAGATAAACTGCATCAAAGCCTTCTCTATGCTCTGGCATAAAAAAACAACAACAACAACAAAAAACGTATAAATACGTCTTTGGGATACTTAAAACATTTGAAATATGACGTATTTATACGTTTTTGGGAGCTAATGGGCTAATTAATTTAATGCATGAGCCTTTAGGGGATTATTTTAAATGTGATTTTTTAGTAGATTTATTTTGATATCAACCGGAAAAATGACGTTTGAAAGTATGTCGGACAAAAGTGACATCATCGAGCAGCAGCCAATAGAAAAGCACCAAAAGATGACGTCGCTCACATGCTGTTTTTCTTTAAATATTGTGCATAAGTAATACACATTTAAATTAAAAAAACTAATACTAATACTGAAACTAACAAACTAAACTAAAATTAAGCATTTTTTTTTTTAAATAACTAAACTAATAAAAACTAACAGGACCACCCTGAAAACTAATTACAACTAACTAAATAAAAAAAAAACAACAACCTCAAAACAAAATAAAAACTAAAATGAAAAATTGCAAAACTATAAAAACCCTGCTGCCATATTACAAATAAATTGGTTTATATACTGTCGCATTTTTCTAAATATGCAAAAAAAAAATAAAAAATGCAATTTTTCGGACTAAACACAATTTGTCTTCATAACATGATGTGGCCCTTGCGTCCTTCTAATTTTCTGTATGTGGCCCTCAAATGAAAAAGTTTGCACACCCCTTGAACAAAGCAAATGCAGCAAGATTGTTCCGCCCGGTTTGATTAAAAACAGTCAATTTGCGGTGATACTCTTGTTGACAAAGACAAAGTTACCTGCACCTGCCTCAGAGATTTACTGTAACACAACCTCGGATTTTCCCTCACAAACAACACGAGTAAAAAAACGGGCCTTGAGACCCGCCTAACCTCCGCAAACAGCTCGATAAGGACTTCAAGTTTCATGCCGGTGGGCGGAAAAAAAAAAACAAAAAAACAAAAAAGAGCGCTGGCACCCGCGAGCGAACTCGCCCGTCGCAGCTGAACCGGTCGGAATCCCCGAGTCGACGCTCGGATCGGAGCAGGATTAACAGACGCCGGCTTTTTGTCATTGTGCCTTCTGCGGTTACACTCGCATAGCACAGACGCATGGAATTAATTCGGATAACCCGTGGAAAGTACTTTGCTTTCTTCGCCATGGAATCACATGGCCAATTAAAATAATTGTTTAGGTAAATCGAGGCCAAAGTAAGAATCCTCATCGTTGTTTGTTGTGATCCATTCGGGGGTGTGACAAAAACCAGGCGTCCACTCGTTCCACTTGAAAATACATCGAGATAAAGTACGTATTGAATCGTCTTTTAACTCATTCACTCCCAGGACATTTTCGCTGTTTTACTGATTTTGCATATTTTGTACTGTTGCGATAAAAACATGGAACCTACCAAAAGAAAGATTAAAGTCTCTTCTTTCATCAGGAAAAAAAAGAAAAAAAAAGTGTATTTGTAGCTGTTTCCATTTTGCATCAGTTAGCATTAGAACATTCGTCATTATTCACAAATCTGTTTAAAATAGTGGGGAAAAGAGCTTTTTGGTCTCTTATACTCTGCTGCCATCTGCTGGCCGTTTTTGTAATAGCTACCATTGCTTCAAACATTCTCTTCAGTTCAGAGATTGCATCAAAGCCAAAACGGATAATTACATCTTCGGGAGCATGGTAATATTTAAAATAGAACGTATTTATACGTTTTTGATCGACTCCAGTCTGCTTTGCAAGACAAAATGACATTAAAGTGTCTTTTTTTTATGTTTGTTTGTTTAAACATTTATTAATTTTGTATTTTAAGTGCCTTTTTCCACAAAAACAGCATGTGGGCTACGAGTGCCTTGCCTTCTTCCTCATTTCTAATTTAAATTAAATCGATTTTGGGATATTAATATCGATTCGATTAATAAATGAGAATCTCAATTCTTTTATGAATCGATTTTTTGGCACACCCCTATTAAATATAGTGCTGAAGTTTCAGTGAAATAAATGATCATACAAATCTTAGAGTGTACATGTACAAGTTTATTGATTAGTATTTTCTAAATTTGAGTTAAAAAAAAATTTGCAATAATCAACTTACAGATTTGTATTGGGTTTAATCGGTAACAAATCGAATCGTGACCTATGAATCGTGATAGGGATTTAACTATATTTGTGTTATATATTTTCCCACTTTTATGTTAATGAACAAGAGTTTGACAAATAAATACAAGACGTGTAATTAATTTGCGATTTATCACAAATACATTATTGAAATCGTGATTAATTATGATGACAAATTTTAATCGACTGACAGTTCTGGCAATAAATAATGTTAATATTTTGCAAGAATGTTTTTGTTCCCCTTTTGACAGCAACTTGAGCGATATTAAAAACTAATTTGATTTTGGATTTCAAAAGGAGCAATCCGTCACTTTGTCGTGTTTACGTAATAATACGATGAGCCAATAAAAGATGTATTTGGAATCGATTTTTTTTTGGCACACCGCTACTCAACACTTGGGGGCGCAATACGATTCGTTTAGTGTAACGATTCAATTTGGTTTGATTGAGTGGGATTTCCTTCCAAAAAAGATTCTCTATCACCCAGAATGCATTGCGGTTGGAACTCGATGAGCTTGGACACGTTTTTGTGTGCGTCGTGTTTCAGAAGGACGAACTAACCGCTGCACTTTGAACACGCTGGAGGTCAAAGCAGGCGCAATCTATTTTTACTCGCCAAGCCGCTTAGAAGTCTTTCATAACAGCGGCTCGTATTATGTCGCCAGCTGAGGAAAACATCTGTATTGATTTAATTATCAGCTTCCTGTCTTGATTCTGTCAGTTTTGTAGGTTGAAGTGTCACATGGCCGTCTTATAATCTCTTTTTTTGAAACCATCACCGAAATGCTCGAATCGTTCGTCAGCAAACTGAAAGCAAGTTTTTAACCATCTCAGCTTGTTTAGATTTTTCTTTTTCATTGTATGTCCACACACAACACACACAACACATTTCTCATTTGATTGGTCAACGTGTAAATTTTTGGTGGCATACTAATGAGATTGGAAATAAAAGACAGCTCAGCAGCCTTCTTACAATCCGTGCCCAGAGCGAAAGGTCCTCTCGCACAGCTGTGCTGATGAAAAACACCCGCCAGATTATAATCCCCGCTC
Organism: Festucalex cinctus; assembly: GCF_051991245.1. NCBI lineage: Eukaryota > Metazoa > Chordata > Actinopteri > Syngnathiformes > Syngnathidae > Festucalex > Festucalex cinctus. The sequence continues at coordinate 28,787,510 of NC_135421.1, forward strand.
TGCCATTCGGATCTCGCAGAGCCAAAAGCCTCCAAAATCCGCTTTTCGGTTTGCATCCAGCGGAACACGTCGCAGGTTAAGCGACGACGAGCCACCGTGAACCCAAATATTTGCCTGATGAGCCCATTGATTTACTTTTTTTTTTTTTTTTCTGGCTCATGCAACCGGCACCAAACCTGGCAAGCTGATGGATTAGTCAAGTGGATTGGCTCCAAGGTTCCGAATGTAATATCTCAACAGCCGTTATCAGTGATATTCCATTATATCAGTAAGGGCCCACAAAGCAAGGACCACTTGAGTCATTTGCTTAACTCGTTGACCGCCAAAAACGTTGAATGACGTTTAGTAAAATCGTGATGTATGCCGCCATAAACGTTAAGTGACGTCAACTACTTTTTTTTTTTTTTTTTTTTTTTAACTCATTCACTCGCCGCCATTTTCACATTTCGCAATCCCGTTCGCTGCCGGCTGTTTTACTGGATTTTGACTGGTTTTGCAAGACCCACAGAATATTGTGTTCAATTGCTATAAAAACATGGAACCTACCAAAGGAAAGATTAAAGTCTCTTCTTTCATCAGGAAAAAAAAGTATGTTTCTGTTTCCGTTTTGCAGCAATTAGTATTAGAAGAGAGCTAAGTTTCATCAGTTTTCACAAATCTATTTCAAATTGTGAGTAATTGAGCTTTTTTTCTCGATGGCCCTGGTTGATCTCATTTACTCAGCTGCCACCTGCTGGCCGTTTGTGTAATAACTACCATTTCTGCAACCGTTCTTTGCAGTTGAGAGGCTGCATCAAAGCCTTCTGTTAGCTCTAGCATAAAAAAAAAAAGAAGAACAAAACGTATAAATACGTCTTTGGGACACTTACAACATAAAAAAAAAAAACGTATTTACACATTATTGGGAGTAAATGAGTTAATATATCAGTGGTCAGTGCAACGTCCAAGTGCAGCATAACCGGGTCAATGAGTTGTGAAATAAAAAAATTAAAAAAACACCCACTAACTGTGGCCAGCAGATGGCAGCGGTAGCTGTTCAGGCCCTAACTAGAGCTGCGAATTAAAATGAAACATGACACAATCTGATGAAATCGAACATTTTCAAGGCTGATGTGAATCATCGAAGCCTTTGTAACATTAAACCTAATTTGACGGAGCGTCACTAAACAAAAAGTATTCGTATCAAAGTCGCTGTTGTTTTCTTTTCAATTTTTTCTCAATGTCACTCAAATGACCTATTTTCAAATGGTGATTACTAAAGAACGGAATAAGGTAGAAACATACTTTTTTTTTCTAATGAAAGAATGGAATGCGATCTTTCATGTGGTATTCATGTTGTTTATGTAGCAAAAAAACACAATATTCTGTTTGCTTAGCAGCTAGCTAGCAGCTAGCTTGCGTGACGCTAACTTGTCTGCATCTTCATTAAGTCAACAACTTCTAGATAGTTTTTAGGGCAAAAGTGTCAGCTTTTGAAACATCCCAGATCCCAAACGTCCGGGATTGTGTCAATTTTTTTTTTTTAAACTGAAACTTGTCAGCCAATTGCAGAAGGGAGTCGAAGACGAAAAGGGTCAAGGAGAAGGTTGCACCGAAGTTATGTACCGCTTTAGTCTAATTTAAAAGCCTTTTTTTGGCCAGATTTTCTACTGATGATATCACACAAAAACATTACCAAAAATAAAAAATAAAAAAATAACTGCACTCTCCGTATATTTGGGTTTCATAGTGGCAGTAATTTTGCATCAGAACATAAAAGTGCACCAATCATTCTTTGTGATGCTGACATATGGGCAGAAACTCCTTTTAGGTGATTAAACAAAAGACAGTTGAAGGTTGTCTGCTGCCAAATTCAGAACATCCACGTTCGATTTTCTTTGCATCAAGAAGAAACTTGCCGGGCCTCAAGATGAATTATGGTGGAAAAAGATAACAGAAATAACAAGATAGGAAGGTATCTTTTCAGTCTGGGGGCTGCCATTTAATTTCTCTGTTCTTTGTGGGGTGCTGTTGCCAGTAGCAACCGGCGCTGACGTTTTTTTTTTTTTTTGGTCTGATGCGAGCATAATGCTCAACCGATTAAATAAGACATGTTGACTTTTTCAAGTTAGCAGTTTTGACAACCCGCTGTGACAAAACCTTTTCCATGTGTGGACTGCAACGGCCACAAAATGACACATAAAAAAAAAAAATAAAAATAAAATAAAAATAAAAGATCGCTTTTTTGGTACATTTGAAAACTTTGGATATTCAATTATGACAGATTCTATACTGCACTGCATGGAAATAAACTGTACTGCTTTTTGGAAGAAGTCATCATTAAAAAAAACAAAAACCAAAACAAAAAAAAAACAGCAAAATCGGGACTCTTCTTGGTTATTACTTGTTGTCGAAAATCCAATTTGAATCTATCGTATCTATTCTCAGAACAACAGATTCTATCTTTGATTTAATTTTACATTAGACCCACTATGTCATCTTAATTCATTTAAAATGATGGCAGTACAACTTGTCCAACACTTCAACATTATTAGTTGGTTGGCTTCTGACTAACTCATTTACCTTTAAAACATTTTTTTTTCTATTTTTGGCTACATTCCATCATAGCCACAGAGCATTTTTTTTTTTTTTTGACCGTCAGTCTACGGTCATATTGTGATGAATTACTTCCTGCTCAGAGATGTAAATAAGGTGACAGTGCAGGGAAAAATCCAAATGAGATGCATATAATGGCCTTTATTCAAAGGTGAAATCTTAACAAGGGAATAAGCAATCCATCTCAAAGATTATTTCAATATCCTGCCACTGATTAAAAAGAAGAAAGGATCAAATGTACTTGTTGAATACATTATTATTATTATTATTATTATTATTATTATTATTTCCCCCCATTCTTCATTTCATTCTTTAAAAGAAAAAAATAATAATAATAATGATAATATATAATCCATTATGGTGGTTGACTTTCCAGTTATGCCATCTTTTTTTTCTTTTTTTTAAATTCCCATACCAAATAAAGTGGATGAATTATTTCCAGGCTCAAACTGTTATTAAGGTAAATTTTCCAAGCCCATTTTAACATTTAAAACGTTAACCAGGAAAACTTGACGGGCATGAAATGGAGAGCAAGCAAAACGTTTTGGTCAAACTCCACATTGTACCAATGTATTGATTATTAATAAATATTGATGTCATTTTGGTTCCACTCGTTTTTGGAAGAAAAACACACAACCAAATGACGGGCAACTTGTATTATTATTCCCCAGCATGAGTTTGCTTACACCTTTATAATTGTGTTAGCGCTTTTCCAGTATGTGACCGAGTGGCAGATCAAATCCCTGAGGCCATTTTTTCTGATGACTTTGTACACACAGTTGCCTTAACTCATTCACTCGCCGCCATTTTCACATTTCGCAATCCCGTTCGCTCCCGGCTGTTTTTGCAAGTCCCACAGAATTTTGTGTTCTTTTGCTATAAAAGCATGGAACCCGTCAAAAGAAAGATGAAAGTCTCTTCTTTCATCAGGAAAAAAAAAAAAAAGTATGTTTCTATCTGTTTCCGTTTTGCAGCAATTAGCATTAGAAGAGAGCTAAGTTTCATCAGTTTTCACAAATCTATTTCAAATTGTAAGTAATTGAGCTTTTTTTTTTTTTTTTCAACATGGCCCGAGTTGATCTCTTATACTCTGCTGCCACCTGCTGGCCGTTTGTGTAATAACTACCATTTCTGCAACCGTTCTTTGCAGTTGAGAGGCTGCATCAAAGCCTTCTGTATGCTCTAGCATAAAAAAACAACAACCAAAAAACAAAAAAAACGTATAAATACGTCTTTGGGACATTAAAACATAATAAAAAAACGTATTTACACATTATTGGGAGCAAATGAGTTAAGTGCGTCACTGGGTCCACATATGAAGTCACTGTATACATGTAAAATTGGTTGCTAACCTTTTTTTTGTCATATTTCATGGCCCCAAAAAAAAAAAAAAAAAAGCTGCGCGATTGGACAGATTAATCACGACCTTATTTTCGTTGGTGCAAACATGAGCAAGAGCAGCTAATGAATACTATCAATTTTTTTTTTCTCCCCTCATTTGACATGTCTAATTGGATGCTTATGTATAACGAGAGATGATCAATTTTAGAATAATTTTCTCTATAAGGAGGTTGGCAAATTGCCGCCATCAAAAGACATTTTTATTGCTATTTAAGTGAACATGTGCAGCCATAAAACGGAACCTTGGGAGGCCGATTGTCTGTACCTGGCAGCTATGTGCGGCTCCTTATAAGGTCTTGATTTATTGATGTATTTTCCTGCAAATTCTATAAATGTCGACGCAGGGAGCACCAGAACAGCAAGGAACAGACAAACTTCGGAACTCAGGAAGAAGAAATCTTTTTGAGGGTTTTATATGCAAGGAAATAATGTCAATGGTGATACAGATATGATCTTATTCAGCGTAATAAAGATTTGAACAAATGGCGGATTCACATGGAGAGGCGGAAAGCCAAAAATCCGTCAAACCGCACACAATTCTCAGACTGTGAATCGTAAAAGGACGAAAGAACGACATCACCTAAAGCAGGGGTGTGCAAACTTTTTCATTTGAGGGCCACATACAGAAAATCTGAAGGATGCAAGGGCCACATCATGTTATAGTTTAGTCCTAAAAATTGTACAAATCATTTATTTGTGCTTTTGATATTTAGAAAAATGCTTCAGTATGTAAACCAATTTATTTGTAATATGGCAAATAATATGGTTATTATAGTTTTGGAATTTGTCATTATAGTTTTGATTTTGTTTTGAGTTTGTCTGTTTTTTTTTTAAATGTAGTTAGTTTTAATTCGTTTTCAGCGTGGTTTTGTTTGTTCTTTTATTAGTTTTAGTTCTTTAATAAATGCTTAGTTTTAGGTTAGTTGTAGTTATTTATTTATTTATTTTTAAATGTGTATTACTTGTGCGCAATATTTAAAAAAAAACCCACCATGGGTGCGACGTCATTATTCCGGTTGATATCAAAATAAATCAATTAATTAACAAAGACTAAAACGAAGGACATGTTTGCTATAATTGTCGTTAGTTTTATTTTAGTCAGTTTTGTAAACATAAAATATAGTTTCAGTTATTTTTCTTTTTTTAAAAGGCATCTTCGTTTTTATTTTATTTCATGAACAAAATTGTTTTTTGAATTTTTATTTTTTCGTTAGTTTTAGTCGACTAAAATAACCTTTAATGGCACCCGTGTTTTTTGACATCCTCCCTTCTTACTTTGACCATCTCCAAACATTTGTGTTTTGTTTATTTTATATGAACTGAGTCAAATGCCATTTTTTAGCATATGTCGCGGCAGACCCGTCACCAGAAAGAAATTGTAGTCGGGGGCGTTACCTTTTTTTTTGGGGGGGGGGGCACACTTTATCAACCTAAATCTAATGTTCATCAGGTTGAGCAGCGGCATTGTGACAACTGCAAAAGTGTTCAGAAATATTTTCTGTCACTTAAAAGCGGCAGTTCGTTCTGAAATCTCAAAGACAAAGTGAAAAAAAAAATGTGTAGTTCAAAAGTTGATTTGAAACAAATCCACTCTTGACTTCAACGATGTCCGAATGAACGACTCTGCGACCGAGCCGCTCCGATCCGGAATTGGCTCGCAGTTGCCTTCATTTGCGTGTTGGATTCGGACTGTACGATATGGACAAAATTTCATATCATTTTTGCCAGACATCTCGATTCTTTGATCTTTGACTCAGCATGAGACTTCACATCATTTGACTTTTTTTATGGTGCCTTCTGTATTTTGTGTTATTTTATTTCTATACTTGTACAGATTTTTTATTTTTTTTTAGTATTTTATTTGCGTGTATTCTTATCTACTTATATTTACTCGAATTAATTTTATTTTGTATTATTTTGTTTCACTTGTGTCTACTAAAAGACTCGTTTCTATTCCATGCACATCACTTTGTATGCAGCAATCGATGTTTTAAAGTGATTTAGAAATAAGGTTGAGTGATGTCGATGATATACAGAAACAACATACGAGTTCAGTGAAAAACGAAGCAGAATATCAATCCAAAAGGATGCGCAAAGTGCTGTTTGTTTTTTTTAATTAGAACTTAGTGACAGTCATCAACTTGAACAAACTTGGCAATAAAAAAAGAGAATTCAACTCACATTGTACTGCAACTGCTTTAGTGATAAATAATTTTATGCTCCATAGTTGTTGTTGTGTACGTGTGACTGCTTGGGTCTGTTAACCGCATACTGTGTTTTGCTACAATTCATCCGTGCTGTGTGGCTTGACTAATTCAAATAAAAGTTTGACACTCACTTGTAAACGTAACCGGTGGACTCAGAATTCCCAATGATGTCAACTGTGTCATCCTGGATCGAGGTTTGGCGTTTGGTGGCTCCCATTAAAGCGGCACGACGTGCTCACTGCTCAGTCTTTGTGCCAGCGCCAGCCGGCAAATGCGCACTTTCTACCCGGAAGTAGATTTGGCACGTCTGCAGAGCGCGTGTCTCCCCCCCCGCCCCACCCCACCCCTCCTGATCCTGATTGTCAATCACAGCCAAACTTGAAAGGAGGTTATGTGGTTGGCTGGCACGCCACGCTTGACTTAAAACAGAAGGCGCAAGTTTACGTGACTGATAGGACGAATAGTTGGCGAGTCATCTTGCTAGGGCGGGCACGGCTGACTGACAGGGCGGGCACGGACCCCCAAGGCCCGCCCATGGCGACGGGTCCGTGTCGCGGGCCACTAAAAAATGGACGGTGGGCCACGTATGGCAGCCTGGGCCCTAGTTTGGACACCCCTCACCTAAAAGATTCAAGGATGGCATCACGAACATCCCGTTTTGTAAACAGACGCTTGTTCCATCAGTACCTCGACAGGTCATGACCTCTGGCGCACGCGACCACGACAGAACTCGTCGGAAAATAAACACAAGAAGGAGCAGGAAAAGTTGCGAGCTCGCTTGGAAACTTTATTCCTGTTCACTCTTGTGCTTCGTCATTTGAATTGCGGTGAAACTTGCAGCATGTAAATATGATGTCAACACTTGTTTTTTTCCTTCCATTTCAAAATGTCCGTCTCACTTGAGGCTTCATCTTCATTTGTTTGTTATTCTTCCAACTTGTTCCGTCAGCTCAAGTGAGCGATCGGCTCTCGTTTTTCAATTTCAAGAGGCCGCAGCTCAGAAATGTAAACAATCGACAAGGTCAACTGTACTTGCTGACCATTTTTTTGTCAAATCACTTTCAGCTCAAGTCATTCTCGGAAGCAGCCGATAATTGGGCCAACCGGTAAATGCTCGTTCTGAATCTGAATCTGAAAGGGGGAAATTGGGCTGCAAATCGTCTCGTTATTATTCGTTTATCTGCGCACGGCGCTTCGGACAAAAAGTAAAAGGTCAGACGTACAAAAATGAAAGAAATCGGCAGCGACCGCTTGCACAACTCGACGAGAACGAGTGAAGAGTTCAAATGCAAAACATCATCATCATCATCATCAATTTGTCACATGCGTCCTCAAATGAGTCCAATTTCATTTTCTTTTGACAAACTTTTTCCATGCCAGCAAACAGCAAAGTGATTCGTGACTGCTTGCAAGTTGGAAGGAACCTGTGACGATAATTATTCGAGCACACATCGATGATCCAACTTGGACTTCTTTCATATGTGTGTTTATTTCTCAAAATACTGCGATTCCCTTTATATCACAATTAAAATGAAATTAATTACATTCAAATTAATTTATTAAATAAAGAAATAATTAATTACAATTAAAATGCCTGATTTTGATGAGTTAACTGCCATTATATTTTCATGTATTAATATGGTTATTATGTTTTTGTTTCTTCTTGTATTATTTTTCTTTCATTAACAGCAGGGTGAGGCGACCGACCAACAATGTTGTCTTTCTGTTTTATAACAAAATTATTTCCTTGGAGTTGTCCGGTTTTGCCATGAAATGACATCTTTGGAAAACCTTTTGTAAAAATAAATAAATAAATAAATAAATAAACAAATAGGTAGGATTTTTTTTTCAAACTAGATTTTTAATTGCTTAACATAGAATATTGTAACTAGAACATTATTAGCTTAATGGAAATTTAAAAAACAAACAAAAACAAAAAAAACAAAAAAACGATTTTACTTGATACTGAAGCACTTTTGCAACAGCCATTTTTTTTTGTGAGAGAGAACCAGTGCTGGGCTGGCCTCTTTTGGGGCTGATGCAGTGCTTTTTTTTTTTTTTTTTTTTTAACTCTTTGACCGCCAAAAACGTTTAATAACGATAAGTAAAAATAACGACGTATATTGCCATAAACGTTAAATAACGTCAACAATTTTTTTTTCTCAGTGCAACATCTAAGTGCAGCGCTGCCTGGTCAATGGGTTGTGGAATCTAAAACACTCTAAACTATGGCCAGCAGATGGCAGCATTGTATCTTTTTTCGTCAATGATCAAAGTTTTTCTTCGATAACATCTGGCAGTAAAAGAGTTAATTATTATTTTCCAAATACCTGCCCACAATTTAGAGGGACCAGTCTGTTAATCCAGTTCAATTAACGATAGCAAAACTCAACAAACATCTGTGGCAAGAACGACACGTTTGGCAGAATTTGGGTTGTGTCAGGCCGGGCTGGTGGGCTGAAGTCAAAATGGCTCAAACATCTCGCTCATCAAAAATGTCACATTAAATAAGGATTTAGGAACAATTTGCGTTTTTATAATCGTGCAATAATGATGATCTTGTTTGACTTTACTAACCTGACCTGTTGAGTTGAACACAAAGCTATTTTTCCAGGTATATACGGGCAACAGGTGGAAACGGGTGAATTGTCCCTTCCTGACAGGTTAAAAATGAGATAAACATTCACGACACAATCTTGTTCAATAAGTAGGAATCGGTGATGTGGAAAAATCCCGTTTCTGACACTTTTTCTCGATGGCAAACAAACCGAGCGTGCGCGTTTGTGCTCGCAGCCGCCACGTTACGCAATCCTCACCTGACGTGCTCCTCGTCGATCCGCCTGCAGCAGACGGCATCACAAACAGACGCCGTCAGTCCACTTGGGTCGGCTGCACGACCTGTCAATGTGTGCGTAATGCCGTTAAAATGGTACGTGAGCAAAATGGGGAAAAAAAAAGTTGCAAAATGTCTGGAATTGGAAGCAAATGCATTTTTGTTTTTAAGTCGCATCGGAATTGACTTTATATTCTAAGGATTTAACAAGCTAACTGAATGCACTTAGTGGGTGTCTCACAGCTGGATCGGATTCTAATCATCCGACCACTGTGAGGACAAGTGCGAAATTAAAAAAAAAAAAAAAAAAAAAAAAATGTTCCGTTGCACCAGCTCTACACTAAATGCCAGTGCCGGAGCAACCATGTGTTGTAATTCTACCTGGAAATAACAGCCTAAAAAAAATAAATAAAAAAAATTATCTTCTAAGAATAAGTCAAATAGCCTCACTGTCGTTGCCATAGTGACCAAGAATCGTTTTTTTTTTTTTTTTTAGCTGGAGGTCTTTAATGATGGTGAAACTGTGTAACAATTCTTTTAACACTGTTTTTTATTTTTAAAATAACATGTTGGGATTCAGAAAATTCCTTGTAAATCTTGTAATTAATTAAAATTAATTAATACATTTTTACAGTCTTCATGACAAGATTTTAAAGGGAAATGATTTTTCACAACTGTAGGTGAGCCTTGGAGCTATTAAAAACAAAATAAATAAAAATAAATAAATAAAAAAGCATTTCTCAAACTTATGTTTTAGTGAACGTGAGATTACATTTCATGGAAAATTTTTAAGGCGATCCACAATGTCAATTTCAAGGTGAAATTCTAGGTCAAAAGGTCATGTTATCAAAAATAGGCATCCAAGCTTCCAAATTATGGGTTCCCAAACTATGGCCCGGGGGCCATTTGCGGCCCGCCATACATTTTTTTGCCAGCCGGCAGCAAATACTAAAAAAAAATATTTCAATGTTGTTTGTTAAAATAAATAAATAAATAATAAAAAAAATAAATTGTAAATTTAATTTTGGGCAGTTTTGCTTTCCAGACACTTTTTTTTTTTTTAACAATGTAAAACAGCCAACGTTTCAACATTCATCTTTGAGAAGTAATTGCAGGATATTCATTTCCCTTTCAACGCCGCCTTTCGAAATGCCCTTTCAAACTCCCACAGGTCCAAACGAACGAGCGACGGAGTCAAACGGAGATAAATGCCTCATTAGTTTCCCTCGTGAACAAAGAACGAGCGCCAATTTAATGGCTTCGTGAATTCAGTTTCAGGTGAGGCCACCAATGGAGCGGATGAAGGATGCGAACTTCAGAGAGTGTTTGAGCCTGACGCCCAAAGTTTGAGAACTTTCAGAGTTGTCCGAACTTTGATATCTTGGAAACTACAAGTTGGAATATGGCTGTAATAACGTCACAAAATGTAGAAAACACGTGAAATGCTGCGACTCCGTTTTGCCTTTCTTACTCTTGAGAAGCCAATCTGCAAGGGTCACTCTGCAAATTGTAAATTTATAAAAGAAAGGACAAAAATATCCACACGTGGCATTTCATAAATGTCATTAGCATAGCGCAGAAGTCACTGCTAACAATTCAACATGTTTCCTTTTACCATTTATTTTCATCACCATGGCAGCTGGCAATTAGACAGATTTTTGATTTATTGATTTTTTTTGCCTTTTTTGAATCAGCAGGCATCATCAATTACCGCAAAATTACTCAACGTGACAAATGAATTAAAAACATCCTGTATTTGCACAAGATGGACATAATAATCGATAAATCGATCGTGAAGAATTGTTTGGTTTGTGTGGAAGAAATAGGTCATGCAACTCAATTGTGTTTAGTAGGAATTAAATAATAATATATATTAGGGGTGTTAAAAAAAATCGATTCGGCGATATATCGCGATACTACATCGCGCGATTCTCGAATCGATTCAATAAAAAAAAAATCGATTTTTTTTTTTTTTTTAGAGCTCAGAATTGTTCATTCGGTATTCGGATTCAACGGATTCAACGTCTTATCATCATTGCCTTTTTTTTTTTTTTTTTTTGTGTGAATCGATTTTTAAACTTCCATTTTTAATGGAAAAATATTCAACAAAACGTCTGACTTCGGGTTCGGATTCACACCTTGAGCATGGAAGAATGTTATATGAACGGAACATTAAGCCTTAATATTTTATTTTAATGCTGTTCAAACATGAAACAGATTACAACCTCTATAAGATAAATAAATAATACATTTTCATATAAATCTTAAACTCTACAAGCTTACTGATTAGTATTTTCTAAATTTGAATGAAAAAAAATCGCAACAATCGACTTATAAATTCGTATCGGGATTAATCGAATCGAATCGTGACCTGTGAATCGTGATACGAATCGAATCGTCAGGTACTAGGCAATTCACACCCCTAATATATATGTATAAACAGTACAATGTAATGTGTGACCTCCATATATGTTGTTGCAGTTGGGAAATAAAAAGTGGAAACTGAAGGAAAAACAAAGAAAAATATTTATTCAGATACATTATATGACATAAACATACATTAAAAAAAATAAATAAAAAATGGCAACGGTTGACATTTTGAGCACAAACCGGTATTTGCTATTCTTAGGATCCCAAATCATTACCGGGACAAATTCCACTCAAATAAGATTGCTGCTAACATGATAATTGCTATAATAATTGCTACAATGGTTGGAGAAGTCACTGGATACAATGACAATATTTTTAAGTTGATGCTTTTTGTGATTATTATTAGTATTTTTTTTTTTAAAGCCAATTCTGCAGATACTATTGACGAGCTGGATGTGGCCTTGCTCAGATTTGCCTTCAAGTTCATCCAATGAGGTCGGTCGGTCGGGAACAAAATGAGCACCAAACCTCTGGTGCTCATTTGAGAACCATGCCAAAACTTTTAGATGTATGGATTTCCCTTGGTAAATATTCAACAGGTGTAAATATTTAAGATTGTCACCCGCCAACTTTTTATCTCAGCCGATCGTGCGGGAAAAAAAATAAAATAAAAATTAAAAAAAGACTTCTAACGCACCCAAGATGATCTTTTAGAGAGATTCGACAATCAGGCTTTTGCTGACTTTGACAGTGCAGAAAAAAAAAAAAAGGAAGAAGCCCAAATTTGGCACTGTTATCGCTAGTTGTGCCTCCCGCCACCCCTTTAAACAGCAACATGTTATTTATAGGAAGTTGACACCTGCAGACTTCCTGCCTGCTTCTATGTGTCGTTGAGTAAATAAACACTGCAAGTATTATGACAAAATACGGCAGTCATTAGTTTTTCTTCATATAAAGTACTGGATTAATTTGAGTTTATGAGCCATATCATTCAAAAGGTACATTCTCATTAGTGCATTCAACTTTGACCACATGCGGTATTCATTAAAAAAAAAAAGAAAAAAGGAAAAAAAAGTGCAACTTCATCTCCCGAAAACACAACTTCCTGACTGAGGAGGTTCATTACTTTGTTCATGAAAGAGATCCGTGTCAAAAGGTGGCTCATTTGAGAAAACGTTCTTTGAATCCAAAAGGCTGACCTGACATCCACTCCAGGTGGGCTCATCGGAGCTCCAACAACTTGTAGCGATTGCGCGAAAGGTCAAATTCTGCTCGATATCCACAAAAGCCATGCACCAAAAACAGAAAGCAATGGAGGACATATGCTAGCTCCCTCTTTTTACTTAGCAAAACGCTATTAAATAAAAAGCAGCGTTGACAGCATCTCTTCCAAAGTCCCAGCTCGTTCACCTGAGTGTCAAATGAGGATTTTTGATGGATGGAGGACTGAGGACAATTTAAGTAAGTGACCATTTCACACTAAATTCCGCTCAACTCGATCTCATTTGAAGCAGTTAGCGGCCTTGGCCTACAGGTGGACTTTTGCATGGTGACTATTGGCAGGCTAGTTGAGGATTAGTCAGATGAGCGCTTCATCCCTCCCAACAAACAGCAACAGCAACAGAAATGAGGGCTTTAATCCGAGTCGGAAGAGCGGAAGGCGAATGGCCACATGCGATGTTGCATTTTCTTCTTCTTCCGGTTTCTAATCTTGCTGTGGCTGGTGAGCCAACCGAAACCAAAACATGCAAAACCGCTGCAGAGGCAGCACACGTGTGTGAAAACATGCTCATTTAGAACCGAGGAAACGCCGAGGGATTGATTGATTGATTGATTGATTGAGTTGGGAAAAAAAGTGTGAATGGAAACAAGCATGTCTTCATTAATTAATATGCAAACTCGTTGGTGCAGAATGCCTCATAAAATGCACAACTTCACATTGAAAATCTCACGTTCTCATCATGTGACTGATTTAAACAGCACTTACCAATGAAAACAATTCATTCATCCGTTGATTTAATCGTGATCACGTCACAGCTTCGTTGTTTTATGCACTTGTCAGCTAATCCAGTAAACGTGCGGAGGCTGCTCTCTACTGGTATGACGAGGAATTGCAGGCATCCTACTTGTGAGCACAAGTGCCACAATTTGTCACACAGCCTCCTCTTGTGGCAGTTTTATATATTGCAGTGTGTAAATAATACAGGATCAACCAGACAACAAATTACACGTTTATCTACTCAACCGTTGGACATAAATAAAATGATTCTGTAAGATGTCTTTACTTTTTTTTTTTTTTTTTTTTTTACAATTATTCAATATCAATTACATATAGCCTATATAATTATGGATCCATAAGTATATCATAAATTATTTTATAGAATGTTTTTTTTTCAAAGCTGTATAACAATGCTGAAAAAGATAAGCGTTTAAAAATAAACATTAACAATAAACATTTGTAGGCCTACATTCAATTTATCTATAACTGCATTTCATCGAAGTAGAATGTCATAGAATTTATTTCAGGATTTCAATTCAAAAAGTGCAACTTATATGTGGCACAGATTCATTAAAAAGGCACAAGAAAATATTTTGCTGTGTCAATTCCTACCTATTTTTAATATTTTTAGTTCAGTACCACAAACATCATGGCAAGGATGTCATTTAAAATCAGTTGATGTATTGCGTAATATAGCATTCAAAGCCAACAAGGGCTCGTCCATCAACAAATAGAAAGAAAAGACAGCAGACGAACAGATAATATGTCTGTATTTATTTTTATCGGAACACATTTTTTTTTAATCATTGTAGCAGTTATTTTCATACTTCTCGAAAACATCGTGACTTGTCAGACTCGTTTTTATAAATCATTTCATCAAAGTCGTTTGTAAAAAAATTAAAGAAGTTAGTCCAACTAAAGCATCTATAATATTACAATATACTGGTAGTGTAATAATAATCATAATAATAATAATAATCGCAATGATACTTCTATATGCCCCCCCCCCCCATCCCCATTTCTAGAGTTGATAAAATCTTTCCACATTCACGCTCGCACACGGAACCACAACCTCGCGCTCGCTCTCTCGACAAAGCTGAGGATTAATAAACACATTCTCTTGAATATGAATGATTTCAGGTGCTCGAAATTCTGCTTAAAAAACAAAACCAAAAAAACATCAGAAATACAAACAAATCCAAATCAACTGAATACACAGAGAGGAGGCGAGAACACATATTGTTCAGCATACCAGGGAAGATATTTACAACCAAAACAAAGAAAGAAAAAAAAAGAAAGAAAAAAACATCAATGGGCTTCTGCATAGATCCACAGGAGAGAGAAAGAGAACAAGTACGAGACACGTGGGCAATAATCGGTACGATACAAATGTGCAAGTCAGAAAACAAAATTGATCTTTGTATGTTGGCATGTGATATGGAAAACAAACATTGGCTACAACTGCTACAGACCACAATCATCTGAGCTGTAGACTTCATAAAAAAATCACAATATTGATATTGATATTGAGTGTGCGGAACCAAAAAAATGGGCTTTACATAACACGTCATCTCTCGTTGTTTGCACACAAAACGAAAGTTACGAATGGAACTCCGGTTCTATGAGTCCCTCCCGACCGCCAGGTGGCGGTGCTGTAACCAGCACGGAAGGGGAATTCCGTGCTGGTTACAGCACCGCCACCTGGCGGTCGGGAGGGACGACATAGAAGTGTCCATCCATGACGCACACGTATTCGACACTCCCAAACACATTTTCAAGTGTGCTTCTGGTGAGGTTTGTTGACGTTTATGAGGTGAAAGCCAAAGGTTCTGCCACCCTGACGGACCCTGTTTTACTTCCTGTTTGCTATCGATGCTGTCAACACTTTGCGCCACTTCAAACTTCTCATGCGTCTGCAGTGCTGTCGGAGGGCTGGTTTTGGTTTTGGTTTTGGTTTTGATTTTGATTTGGGCCAAGTGGGGAAATGGCCCACCACATCTAGCAAAGATAAAAGTGTTACATGTCAAATATCGGGGCTGTCCAATGAAAAAGCACATATGTTGAAAATGAAATAATGGACAAAAATTATTTTGGCTTTCTATGTATTAAGGGCAATTTGATACGAATGTCGATAAGACTCGATTCATTAGGTACAATATGATGCAATTCAAATAAACGTATGATTGCCTCATATTACATAAACACAGCAAATTGATTAATAACTTTGAAATCAGAGGCCAGTAATTTTTTAAATGAAAATATATTTATTTCAATACGGGAATTGATTGCCAAAAATGCTTGCACAATCTCAATATTTTAAAAGCAAAGACAAAACAATTCTCGTATTTTTACCGAGAAACATAAAGTCGATGCATATCATTTGCTTCAGCGGGCCACATGAAATTAAATGGTGTGCCGGATCTGGTCCCCGGGCCTTGAGTTTGACACCTGTGATCTCGATCAGTGGTTCTCAAGCATTTTTCAGTGACGTGCCACCTGATCATATCTTCCGTAGTGCCTTCGCGTACCCTCATTTGAGAACCACTGATCGACATGACATGCTTACAAAACACAAAACCAATATGTATTAGATTTGTATATGACATGCTTCTTCTGTACTAGGAAAGACAACATAGAGAACATTAAAACGCCACAAAACTTGGAGGAATGTGCTTTGTATTGGACAGCGGCGATGTGTATTTTATTAGAGTAGCATAAAGGAGTAAACTATAAATTGGGATAAACAAATGTGTTGTTTTTGGTTTTTTAAATGCACTAAATCTATTTCTGTCTGACACTCTGTGCTCCTGCCATTTTTTTCAAGCTTCTTTCGGTTTTTGGTTTTGTCGAGTCCTCACAAAAGAACGAAAGTTACGAATGGAACTATTCAGAGTCCCTCTCGACCGCCAGTAGGCGGTGCTTACAAGCATGGAAATCCCACACGCGCATGCGTCTACTGACGGTCGAGAGGGATGAAATGGAACCCATCCCGCTCACCTTGTTTCAAACTTGGACTTTGGGAAACCGACTGCTTTTCACCAAACATTTTCCAATGGAAGAAGTGGCCATGAATAAGAACCCGAGGACTTGTGTTCATCTAGGTTGCTGCGTCTACTAGCTCACCTAAATGTTACTTGATTTGTGAATTGCCGTCATGAAGACAATTTGCTGTATGTTTTGAAGCGGTTACAGTACAGTTATAAAATACCGTATGGAACCGATTCATCTTACATTGGGGGGCAACTGTGAACCGGTAGAACGCACACACAAAATGACATGTTCTCGATTTGATGTTGTAGAAGGTCCTAAGCAGCAAAAAAACACAAAGGGATCAACACTACCATCTAGTGGTTACTTAAGGACTAGCAGCTTTTTCTTTTTGGTCCACTCAGAGTGGGTTTCTTTGCAAGGGTTTTAAATGTGGTAATCCTTGAATCATAGAATGGTTGACATCAGTTATCGGATCGGACATCGCTTGTGAGCTGGAATGAATGTTGTACTATTTATTTTTATTTATTTTTTTAAATACCTGATCACTTGAGTTGTGGAGGAGCGAAATAGACAAAAATAAAAACTAATAAATAAATAAATAAATACAATGAGGTCAGCCCTTGAGGTCCCGTCGCTCTTTCCTGTGGTCAACATCTTTACATTGACGCCACGTTAATGTCTGCTGACTGACATGATTATCCGGCCTCCAAACCTTTTTCTCATCAATGATGTGGTTGCTCTTAATTAACATGGCAAAGCTGTTAATGAATGCGGAAAAAATAATGAGGTGTATTTTTTTTTTTTTTAAAGCCCTTTACTTAATGAAATTTTCTGTCTTGAATAGAAACAAAAACAAAAAATGGTCGCCAGGCTTTGCGTGTTGATTCTGGGATTTTGGTGCTTGAAACAAATTTGCCACCAACTAAATGATATTCAACATTAAGAGCCAGTCTTGAACGGTGACATTTTCTTCCCGCTGCCCCTCCCCCGACCCTTGGATGATTGACAGGTCATGTTTAGCAGAACTACGCAAAGTTAACAGTTTACAGAGTAACACAACACCCAGTCATCAGGTTGCCTGTGAATTAAAAGGCCTGAGTTACATTACTAATATAGTTTTGGTTCAGGTGTAAACAGAAAATCAACATTTCGAGACATTGCGACAACTTGGACACAAATAAACAAGAGTTCACAGACGTGGGATGAGAAGAAAGAGGTAAGAGAGACACAAGCTATGCAGGCATACTGGACTGGCCAGTCCCGTTTTCAAAAATAAATATATATATATGGATAGATGAGCTCTTACGTAAGCACACTTGTATTCATTGGTGGTAGAACCCAAAAAACAAAGAGAACCTGAATGGCAGTTAAATGACTCCCATCACATCTTTGGTTAAGACAGGCTTTGTTCTGTGAGATACACTCATCGTCATCGCACCTATTAGCAAGTATTTTATGCTTTGCATTAGCATCCTGAATCCTAATTTTAGATTTCATGCGAAGTTACAAGCTCAAGATCGCTTTTTTTGTGTT